>NC_063161.1:88049065-88286565 GCF_023159225.1 Perognathus longimembris pacificus | reverse complement strand
GACAAGTTCTTTCTTCAAACAAGGTCTCTCTATTGAAATATGGATTTATAAGAGAATTTAACAGTTCTATGACAAGCAAACAGCCATAAAGAAGCATAACCTGAGTTCTCAAATAATAACATATTTCATGCTAAGATTATTCAAGAACATATTTGAAATTTATTAGCTATAATTCTCTCATTTTATGTTAAACACACTGTAATTATTTCTATTTAATTCTTTGTTCACACACACAAAACAATCCCAAACCATATAAAAACGAGTTTGTACACTTGAAGAGTACGCACCAGATTTTACATCAGCAATCTTTTAGAAATGATACTGCTAAATTTATAAGCACGATAGGGTAATTTTTGTGGGGGAGAAAATTCTGGGTCTGCTTTTCTGCAGCTATTCTTGACAGAGAAGAAGTTGAGGAAGAACAGAAAGTAAATATACAGCAAAGACAACACATGTGTTTGCCATTTTCTGATACCTGCCTCCTGAACACACATTTATAGCCACACTTGCAGTACATGGGACCATGCAATTGAATGATAGCCAGTGAAATGTGGGTCCAAATAATTTGTTCCACCTCCATATCTGACATTCAAGTGCTTTCTCCATATTTATCTTGTCTTTTTTTTTAATCAGATGCAAAAAATTCAGCAAAGAAACAGAAGCTGTAGATGACCCTGTTTCCACGAGACCACTGGAGTAGCTCTTCCTATCTCAGCTAAGCAAAACAGTGAGACTGTGACAGAAAAGAAAAGGGTTTTTGTTGTGCTCAAAATCACTGAGATGTGGGGCTGGGGATATAGCCTAGTGGCAAGAGTGCCTGCCTTGGATACACGAGGCCCTAGGTTCGATTCCCCAGCACCACATATACAGAAAACGGCCAGAAGCGGCGCTGTGGCTCAAGTGGCAGAGTGCTAGCCTTGAGCAAAAAGAAGCCAGGGACAGTGCTCAGGCCCTGAGTCCAAGGCCCAGGACGGCCAAAAAAAAAAAAAAAAAAAAAATCACTGAGATGTAGATAGACTAATTTGGAAACTAGGTTCCCGATACAAGAAGATATGTTGAAGAAGGAGTCATCTGATCAAGTTAAATGCCTCGTAGTACTGTGTCACATGTTCTGTCCCTGAGCATTCTTGTTCAGGACTTCCAACAGCATACCTAAAAGATACATATTTGAATGGAAGAACTTGTGTTATCCAGAATTAATCACATCTAATACATAAAATGTAAGGCCAATTTCTATAATACCCTTATTTTCTGAATAATAGAATTGTTGTACATATTAATACTTTAGCTAGATGATTCTTTCCATGTGGTAAAGTCAAACTGGCAAAGCAAACTGAAGGCTAAATGACGTAAGCCCTACCACAGTATTTGCTCTTTTGTCATTAAAAAATAGCAATGGTTTAACTTTGCGGCACCGGAGAGTTTTCTGTAGCTCCTGTACTATTCTCCCTTGACCAACTTTCACCTTTATGCCTCCCTTCTGCTTGAAGAATCTTTCTCAACTCATTCCACTCAGACTGAAGTCTCAGCTTGATGATCTGGCTGGCTTGTTATTGTAACATCCTGTCCTAATTCTGTAAACTGGATTGTGGGCTTGTTCTGTCTTGTTCTTCATTGACCTGAACTCCTGCTACATCATAATCTCGGTTCAAAATCTATGACTCCTCATTTCAATTTATGGCAGGGATTCAAACTAAACAATCTTCAGAAGATTGCTTAGTTGGATGTTATGAACTAAATGTTTGTACTCCACTGAAATTCCTATGTTGAACCCATAGCCCATACTGTGATGGTACATAAAGGTAAGCAACTTGGGGGACCAAATTAGAATTGCATGGGATCATGAGGGAAGGAGCTCTGGTAATAGGATTCGTGTCCACACAAAATGCCTGTTCTTGGACTCTTTCTGCATATCATTCTTGTAAAGAGATTTTGTTAGGACCTGGAAAGAGGATTATCACCTACAGACCAAGACAAAAGGCCTCAGAATGAAACCTATCATACCCTTAGAATTACCAGGCTTTCCAAAATTGAGTGGAGTGGGGAAATGCTGCTGTTTGAACTATCTGATTTATTGTATGCCATTATGGTAACCAAGCAAGTGATCAAAGTAAGGAATGACAATCAAAATAACTTACTGGTGATTGTTGGTAAGCTAATGAGTACAACATCCTAACCAAGGTGGACAAATTCCTTTTATCATTATTGACTTATTTTTCAAACCCATGGAACATTAAGTTGGATTTTAGGATCTCTCCCCACCCCTTATTTTAGGAATGAAATAAACCATTGCTTTCATATTGTTATTATTTAACATTTTACATGGTTTGATTTATTTAATTCATCTTCAGCTTATGTAACATAAACTTGCTCTATTCCAATATCATTGAAATAAGACATTGATTATGGTCACAAATATCCTTGTTTATTATACACATTCTATATGCAAAATGTTATGGACAGATATCTCCACCTGTGCATATTGACTAAAAGAGTCTTTGCTAGGTATATGAATTTGGAAAAGCTTCCTGTAGGATGTGGAGTTTATCTTAAAGTTGAGTTCCTGAAGCCATGTTAACAGTCAGAACAGAAGGTGATAAACCTGTATATATTGTTCAATAAACTTGCCCAAGAACAATGCACCCGACCCAGTAAAAGAAACACTGCGGTATACTAACCAATGAAAAGATCTGGAAAAAAATGTAAGAGAATGTTACCAGAATGTGTTATGATCACGAAAGAGCAGTTTGTTGGAATAAAAACTAAATTTAAAGATCAAACATTTAAAGTCTGTAAAGACCAACTAGTTAAAATTTCTAAACCTTATTTCTGTGTATCAAATGATAATACCTACTGAACAGATGGAGGCAGGAAAGTTTAGGCATCTATTGAAAAGCAGTATAAAGTAGGAGGCGGAGGTGGGAGGAAAGCTATCTCCTAGAGGATATTGGCATATTAGTGGCATGGAAGCATAGATTATACTCCAATTTAGTGACATTTTTATATGTACAGAATACATTACTGAAAAGTGCATTGTATTACTTTAATAATAAAATTACTATGAAATAACTTTTTAGACAACATTTTTTACATTTTAAAGTTAAAATGCAAAAGCAGTATTTAATAGCCTGAAAATTTCCATAATAAACAAAATATAGAAAAAGAATAGAAATAAGCTTTATGAATTTTAAGTTAAAGAAGTGTCAAAATATAAAACCCAAAGTAAATGTTCCCATAAGGAGAGTTTAATCCACATCAGAATCATTTGTTTTACCCACCAAAAGCATGTACATGAAGTCAATGAGAAGAACTCAGGACAATAAATTTTTCAAAATACCAACATGTATAGAAATAAATCAAATCTGTAGATTTCCAAGATAGTGTTTGGCTATGCTGGTGTTCGCACCATCTATCTTTTTTTCTTCCTTGCTGCCTTGGTGTTCCATTGGGACACTGCAGGCTATCTATGCTGGGTCCTGCTAGTGTTAGATTTCATCTGGATATACCCAATGGGTAACTCTGGGCCAGAGAAGAAGCCTGAGTAGAGAAAAAAAAGCTATCTTACAGCTCTACCCCTACTTCTTCCTGGCATCTCTGTGTCTTTCCTATTCTGACTCCCTCCTCAGTTTCATTTATTTCCAGAGTCCTCAAGTCCCAGACAACCCTTTCCTTTTTAACTTGACTCTTCCCTTTAATACTTGTTTAATCTCAGTTAAATCACTGACTCCTAGGGTTTTCACCACTCTCCTGAACTAAGCTCCTCTGTTTTAAAGTATTGGTGAGTGTGGCTGGATACAGTCTAATGCATTAACTATATATTCTTTAGGATGTTGAAGTTTCCTACTGCTTGTTACCTACCTGGCAGAGACAAATATAAAGACATAGAGTGTATATGAAATTAGGCATAATAAAACACTATTTCCTTGTTATGGAAGAACTCACAAACTCAAATAACTTGAATATCTAGATTATATGTAGATGATATGCAATACTCTTTGGTATATTACAACTCACTAGATACTGAATAGATCTGTCATTAAATTACATTAAGGTAGTTGGAAACTCAAAAGGCTTAAAATACCATTGTTATAATATTCCACACCCTTATGGCTACCCATGTTGCTGGGTATACATTATAAAAGTAAGAGCCTCCATTTTTTAACCATCAGAGGATAGAAACAGGGATCAACGAATCTCCTCATTAATAAGTATACCAAAACAAGCTAAGTCAAAGAAACAAAAATTCAATAAAATAGTGGGCTGACATGTATCATGTATTATAATGTGATAGATGAGAAGGATTTTTGTAACACCTTAGCATCCTTACCCTTACATAATCCTCAAAGAATAGCATCATAGAATCAGTAAAAGTAAAGTTGACTATAAATAGACTACTATGTATAATCTTCTACTGTGAATGCTTTCACAAGGCAAACATGTCTCATGTAGTAAACTCCAGTATTATCATCTTCAGCATCTTTTGGAAATATATGAAGAAAACCTCTAGCATGTTTCATCTGCTTTTTTATTGTGGTTAATAACTCCTTACACATTATCTGCAATACTCTTAATGTAAGTACATTATTCCATGAGCAATACTGCTAATGTAAGTACAATCTACTATATCCTATGAGTTGTTTTGCTATAGATAGAGACTAATCATTCCTATAATTAAAAACATGTCTTATGTAGAACTCAATAAAGGCTGATAATAGGGGGAAGCATAAAACAGCAACAAATGGTGCACCAGGAACTCTCTCTTTCATTGCTGCTGGTAATGGAAAATGGTATATTCACTTAGGAGCATAAGTTCTCACAGACCTTAGCATACACATATTATATAACCTTGCAGTTGAGCTTGTTAGAAAAATTAGTGGAGGGGCTGGGAATATGGCCTAGTGGCCAGAGCGCTTGCCTTGTATACATGAAGCCCTGGGTTCGATTCCCCAGCACCACACATGTAGAAAATGGCCAGAAGTGGCGCTGTGGCTCAAGTGGCAGAGTGCTATCCTTGAGCAAAAAGAAGCCAGGCCTGAGTCCAAGACCCAGGACTGGCAAAAAAAAGAAAAATTAGTTGACACCCATGTCTGCACAAAAAGCTTCATAAACTGCTAAGACATTTGAAAGCAATCAAAAAGACCTTGCAGTATGCAAATCAGTAAGTAACCCATGGCACATTCAGCTTATGGGATGTTACTCAGGGTAAAAAGAAATATGCTATAAAACCATGGGAAGACATGGAGGTACTTTACATGCTATCTCTGAGTGAAAGGAGCTGGCTGAAAAGGCTGTGTACTGTCTGCTTGTAATTACATGATTATCTGGAGCAGGCAGAACCATACTAACAGTACAATGAACGAATGTCAAGAATTGTAGAACAGGAAGGAATGACTAAGTGGAGCACAGGGAGATGTTTATATAATACAGTATAAACACAAAACTATAAATCTAGCAGTCACACAGTATATGCAACACCAAGAAAAAATACTAGGATACACTACGAGTTTGGGGTGATCATAACATATCAATGCACATTCTACAGTCATAGCTATTTACCACTCTGGAACAAGATCTAAGTGGACAACCTTGTGTTAAATCTTATGTAAGTTGGTGACTTGCACCTCTACCTATGTTTTCTTTCTGTTTTTTGTCACCATTTTTGCCTTGGTATGATACACAGAATGGTTATTTATATTAATATTACCTAACAATAGTTTTATCCTCAAAAAAATAGAAAGAAAGGCTGGGAATGTGGCTAGCGGTAGAATGCTTACCTAGCATGCATGAAGTCCTGGGTTTGATTCCTCAGCACCACATAAATAGGAAAAGTTGGAAGTGGTGCTGTAGCTCAAGTGGTAGAATACTAGCCCTGATCAAAAAGAAGCCAGAGGCAGTGCTCAGGCCCCGAGTTCAAGCCCCAGGACTAGCAAAAAAAGAATAGACAATGTTTTTTCTCAATACTTTTTTTTCTCAAAACAAATAGTATGTGCCCTTCTTGAGATTTCCTTGACAATTCTATGTAATATTATAAATAAATAAACACAAATAAGTTCAACCAATATGATTTACAGGGAAAAATTGAATATTGATTGGAAAGAAGTTTTGTTTTTCTTCTGTGTTCACATGGTATCAATGAGAGCATTGATTTCAATTGTTTATCATGAGATTCCTTCTGCAGATTGTGCATAATACAGAATTATCTGTCAGAGAATTGCTTGACTCAGGAATAAGAGTACCACAAAATATAGCACATGTCCTATTACAGGATTGTGGAATCTTAAATGGCAGGATATGTGAATGTGTTCAGTATTCTTTTTTGGTTGTTGCTCTGTGATTCTTCTACATTCTGCTAGAACCCATGGTCATCATGGTTCTTTTGTAGAAAGCTGAGGTTTTAGAAGTATATAATTAGTTGATAATCATATGTTAATATACGCCCAAAGTTTTCACCTCAATTTATTTAAATGAAGATTCCAGATACTTTATTTCTGGTTATGATTACTTCATGTAATGATATGTAGACAAACGTTTAAATTTTTTTTAAAAAGGAAATGTATTTTTTTCTAATCTGAAATAATTAGAAGAGAAGCAAAAAATGGTGGGGTGGAAGGGAAAGAAGAGGGCATGGAGAATAAAAAGAACAAGGAGGAGGAGAATGAAGAGGAGTAGAAGGAGAAGATGAGAAGAAGGAGAGGAGGGGGGGCAGGAGGAGAGGCAAAGCTGCTGCCAATATGCAACCTCTGGTTTGTGTTTTATTTTGCTTTCCAGAATTTTTCAATTAGTCATTTAAAAAAGCTAAAGCTTAAAGACACATTTTGGCTTCAATTGACTTTCAAATTAATGCCAAAATTTTGGAAGAAAGGGCTTCATAATGTATTTGCTCATTTGTAAAAAGAGTCTTTAAGTCTGGTACAATCAGAATTGAGTCTATCATGGGTTTGTTTTTTGCATGTCATGTTAACCCAAACATAAGTTTTTTTAAAAATATGAATTCTGAATGACAGCTTCAGCTTGATACACATTCTAGAAATGGCGGAGCACAAATTGAAATGAAAAAGAGTGGCACAGGAATGCAGATAAGCAAATTGGGAATTTATTTTTAAATTAGTTTCAGCATGAAGGCATTGAGAAAAAAAATATGGTCTCCATGCTACTGGCTGTCTGGTGGGATAAAATGGGGAATATAAGTATAATGAGAAAGTGATGAAAAGGTTAGCAGAAATGCTGGTTCATCTTGTTGATTGGCCTGTAACAGGGATACAAAATGAAGATTCTTGGAAGAAGTGAGATAGAAATCCAGCACCAATGTCGTCATTAATAAAAGGATAAAGACTCTTGTCCATTCACAAAATAGCTGCCAGAAAACCAGCTCACATGAAGGGGCATCTGAAACAAGAAGGCAGCATTCAGGTGGCAGGTATGTGAACTATGTTTGCTCTCCTAAGTCAAAGAGAGAGCCTCTGTGCTAGGTTGGTCTATACTTCCTCAATTTTATTTCTTGTTTTAATTTAAAATCATTTGCTAAGTGTACTTACATTTCCAAAATATAAATATACTTTCTTATTCATTCAATACATTTTAGTGAGCACCTGTTATATGCCCAGCACAGCTCCAAGATATGAACACATTTAAAAGATACTCCATTCCCAGCCAGAACATTCTAGAAAAACAAACTTATAAAGAATACTCCAATTTAAGAAATGGCAAATAAACATAAACTTATTTCTTTATATATAACCATATAATATAGAGATACTATGTGTTCCATTATATAACTACATTATATACATGTAATGTGTATATTTATATATTTGTGTTTATATGTCTGTACATATGTGTAATTTAAATAATAACCAAGGAGAATAATGCCACATGCTAAAGCAGATAAGAAGGTGTGCTTTTTCAACTGAAAAATCAGGAACTTTAATTTTCCTACTGGAGTTGAAATTAATCTGAGCTCCAAGAAAAAGAGCAAACTGTAAGTACATATGGGGAAATAGATGACAGTCATCCAAGCAGAGTGAATATGCGGGCACATCAGATTTTAGGAGGTTAACATCACTATTTGGCTCAACATCAAATCAACAGTATGCTTTTTTGTTATAAAGAAAAGAAAATTCTAGCAGTATACTTGCGGCTCATGCTTGTAATCCTCACTGTTCAGGCGGCTGAAACCTGAGGATCATGGTTCAAAGCTAGCCCAGGCAGAAAAGTCCACAAGACTCTTATCTCCAATTAACAAACAGCAAAACTGGAAGTGGAGCTATGACTCGAGTGGTAAAGTGCTTTCAGAGCAAAAGAGCTCAGGGACAGTGGCCAGGCCCTGAGTTCAAGTCCCATGACTGACGAAAAAATCTGAAAGGCAATAATTTGGAGTGTGTGTGTGTGTGTGTGTGTGTGTGTGTGTGTACTAGATTTGAGTTTAGCACCTTATGCTCTCACTCAACTTTCTTACTCATGGCTGGTGCTTTATCACTTCAGCCATGCCTCCAGTCTATCCTTGCGCTAATTAAGTGATGGTAGTTTTACAGATGTTCTTGCCTAGGCTGGCTTTGTATCATAATCATCTGCTTGCCACTTGAGTATCCAAGACTACATGCATTTCTACAGCAGCAGCTTCTCCATTTTTAATGAGTTGTGAACTTCTTTAACTGTTATTAGTATTTTTCACCTCTTACTTTAGAAATGTGAACTAAGGTGAAAGGTATATATATAAAATACAGAAAGATGTTGAGACTAACTTACTTTCAAAGGTGAATGTTTTGAAATGGAGTTGTAACTCAAGTAGTAGAGTAACTTCTTAGCAAGCACAAGGTTAAACAAGCCCTAGATTCAAACCCCAAAAATATACCTTCAAAATGCTAATGCCTTCAGTCATTCATGTATTTGATACCACGTGCAGAAAACGTTCCTTTCTACCCTGTATGTCATAGCTTTCAATGCCTCTGTGTCTCCTTCCCGCTAGTTCAAGGCATTTATATAGTTTCCAGGTGCCCTTTGTGAAATCATTTTGCAGAACTATGTTCATAAAAATGAAAACGCACACTCTGGTGCTGCTGAACGGATGAGGACAGAGATAGAAAAATCACAGGCTGCACATGGATTCATCTGAAGCCAAATGGAATTTTTGAGAAATAAAATGGGGGGGGCGGGTGGGTGGGGAGTGTTCAAAGACCCAAGGGGTAACTGCTGGAGCAGAAAAGGAAAAAGGTCACTCAAGTTTGTATTTCTCATCTGCAGCCTTTCAAGTAGATCAAAGGTGCTGGTCTCTGTGAGGCTGATTCATGGGTCTGCCAGATGACCACAGAGCTCAGGAGGCCCCTCTTTTATGAGCCAGCCCTACCTGCTGTTCTCTTAGGGGGCATCGACTTCCCATTCACCCTTCTAAGAAGCTTGGAGTTAAAAGGGAAACTTGGTTTCTCAGGGAATGCAGCCCATGTTGGATGCTCCAGTTGTAAGATTAACAATTGCCTTTTGTGTTGTTCACTGGAGATTAAATGGACTTTTCTAGAAGAACATGTTCCCTAGAAAACCATGTAGAAGGGTCTCTCAGAGATCTTAGATTTGCAACATCTTGGCCTGATGCCTAGCTAAGCATCCCTATTCATCTTGGCCCACAGGAAAACCTCAGCCTTACTTTCTAGAAGAGCAGACTAATCACCACCTGGAATTAGAGTGGAGGAATGGAGATGAGATGGATAAAAGGAGGATGGGCGCTCCTGCCATGCCATGCTTGCTGCATGTGGGAGTTGCCAAGTGATGTTTACTTACTTTATCTTATGGAATTTGTCCATAGTGTTAACACTCCCAGAAAGCTTTTTTATCACTAAACATAAACATTAGAAAAGTAGCTTTGATATTATTTTACTACATTTCTTAACAAAGTCATCATTCGATCTTTGCATGTTCATCATGTGAATTGCTTTCAAGGTATATTGTATTATTTAAAAAGTTACATAGTAATATTCTTGAGTTCCAGAAACTCATTCATTCATTTTTTGTTTCTTGAAAGTAACGAATAGTTGACTGTTAAATTTATAATATCTTTCAATTCGTGTTAGATTATTTACAATAATTTTAATATTTTTAAATGAAATGTTTAATCTCACTAGTTTTTGTTTTGTTTCCCTTTTTCTTTCATTTATCTATTTTTTGATGTGGGGTCTCCCTAGCCACCTCCTAGCCACCATATCCATCTAACCTTGCTTGTTGTAGTGCTTTGTGCTACCAGTAGATTCAAGCATTTTGGTCGATTTTTACATAAAGGCATGCAAGAATACTAAGTATCCGCTGTCCATCAACAACTGGTTGAAATGAGTCGTTCTCTGAGCACTTTTTGCTTATTATGAAACATCTTAGTTTTATTTGCCCATCTGTTCATTTCTCAGACTTTTCTATGCTTTTTGTAGTACTATTATAAGAAAAAAAATCTAAGGATCAAGTCATTTAGAATCATAAATGTTACTAGCCTTCCTTTTTGCAAATTTATCCTGTCTCCCAACATTTCCACTTATCTGCTTGAAACCTAACGTACACTAGCAGACTCCTTATACAGACACATAAGACAAGACAGGAGGAAGATTAGCAGGAAGAGGGTAGAAGGTTTCTGTAGATACTCTGCCAGGTTTAATGACCCAGCTCTATGCAAACAAAATACACAAAAAGCACCACATAACACACATTGCAGAAAGACCATACAATTTCTTGACTCCTTACCATAAAAAGTGCTTGTGAGAAGTTGACATTGAAAAATAAAAGTCAAGGGCTTAAAGAATAATCTTTAGACGGCCAAGTAAAGTAAATTTACAACATGAACATCAAGGGGCTGAAAATGATAGTGCAGGAATACTACTATAATAACTAATTTACTGAATAAAATATAAAAGTATGCTAAGCATGGAACAGAAAGAAGGGTACACTGTCCCAGAAAAACCTGGGGCAGAGAGTCATCAGAAATTAAGACTGATTGAAATGGCCATACACTAAGGATAAACACAACTCTCTGAACATTAAAAAAATATAATGTTCCTAAAGTGAGGAGTGGCACAATTTATTTTAAATCTGTGTTGTTTCAGATTTCTCTTTGGCAATATAGAAAATTGTTTAAAAACAGTTTTTTGAAAAAAAAACAACCACCCTGAAATTGTTTGACTTAATACTTTTAAATTAAACCAAATTCTTTCATTACAAAAAGCAAGAAACATATCAAAAATCAGGAAATAGAGTGAGGCATGGTGGTACACACTTATCATTTGTTTGGAGAGCTCAGATAGGAGGATTGTGAATTCAAAGGCAGCTTGAGCCTGTCTTAGAATTATATAATGTGTCACGAATCGAAAGATGCATAAACTTTTGTGAAAGTTCCTATTCACAAAACTAGACAAGTGATCTATCAAAGAGTTCAGACATAATGACTCTTCAGTAAGAAGAAACCAAAACCAAATACAATCATCTGTGAGGGAGGTGCAACATTGTGAATCTTAAAATGATAGAAGCACAGCATTCCTAACAAGTGGCTGCTAGTGGGTGTGGTGAGGAGCTTGGAGAAGTGTCACTGTATTTTCTCACCTTCATTGGGAAACACAAGGCAGAGGCAGATGTAGCTCAGTAGTAGGGCACTTAACATGCAAGAGGCCCTGACTTCTGTCTCCATCACTGCAAATATCAAAAGCATTTTGGTGTAAATGTAAATGAATGCATCAAAATCTCTTTTCTCAAAACAGTGATTATGATTTCTTATAGATCAGGATACAACATAAGAAAGCAAGTAACCTCCCTAAAAAGAAAAACAAACAGACAAACAAAACACCCACTATTTAGTAGTTCATAAACATAGGTCAAACCCAATTGGAATTTCTAAAACTTTCATTATTGTTAGCTCTTTTATCATACATCAATAAAACTATAATGAAAGCAGACAACAGAAAAAAACCAAATTATTATGACAAAATGAAGAAAGCAAATTATTTGAGGAAGACCATCCCTTCCTGGTATATGTCTGCTAAGTGTAAGTAAAATATCATTGAAAGTGGTTGACTAAATTTAAATGCGTACACAACTTTGAAAATTATCCAACTTATATATTTGTATATGCATGCAAGTTAAATGCATATAATGTTCCAACAGTATAGCAGCATTATATTTAAGTTAAACAATCATAACCTTTAACTGGTATTGGTTTAAAATGATGGAAGTATAATAGTGTTGAATATTTTACATGTACTCATGGTTTATTTGTATATACTCAATGAAGAAATTTCATTCAGATCTTTCTCCCACCAATTCCACTCAATATATACCTAAGATGCCTAATTGTGGTTCATATTCTAAATTTGTATTTAGGTTTTGAAGAAATTCTAGAACTTTAAAAGGGTACATCATTCAACATAATATCCATAATGCATAGGGTTTCTGATTTTCCTCAATGTGTCAACCTTGGTTATTGCCTGTCTAAATTATAAGCACTCATTGTGGGATTTTCATATGCTAACAAAACAAAAAATGTACAGGAACAGAAAATGAATTAAGGTTGCTGAAGAATGTGGTTAATAGAGAAAAATGTGAATGCCCCTACTGTGGATTTGTTTCCATTTCTTTTATTTATTTGTGTATGTGTATGTGTGTGTGTGTGTGTGTGTGTGTGTGTGTGTGTGTGTGTGTGTGTGTGTGTGTGTATGTCACTACCAGGGCTCAAACTCAGGGCCTTGGTAGTGAGCTGGATTCTTCGCTTTTTTGCTCAAGTCTAGCATTCTACCACTTGAGCTGCTGATCCACTTGAAGCTTTTTGGTGTTTAATTGGAGATAAGTCTTTAGACTTCCCTACCTGGGCTGACTTAGAAGTGGGATCCTCAGATCTTAACCTAAGTAGCTAGGATTACAAGCAGGAGCCACCACTCCCTGGTTAGATTACAAGCAGGAGCCACCACTTCCTGGTCAGCATTTCTTTTTGAGGTAAGAGTTTATGCTAAAAACCAATTGCTTATTACTGAAGGGTGGATTTTTCAGTAGGTGAATTACATGCTAATAAAATTTCCACAAATAGTAAATTCCATAGTTTTGAAAAGTCTCACATAGGCCACAACAAAGTACATGTTTTTACACATTAAAAAAAAGTTTCAGAGTGGCCTAGTGGTAGAGTGCTTGCCTAGCATGTATGAAGCCCTGGGTTCAGTACCACATAAACAGAAAAAGCTGGTAGTGGCGCTGTGGCTCACATAGTAGAGTGCTAGCCTTGAGCAAAAAGAAGCTCAGAGATAGTGTCCAGGTCCTGAGTTCAAGACCCAAGACTGGCAAAAACAAAAAGTTTGCAGAGTTTTGCCTCTCCCTTGCCCTTTCTAAAATACAGAATTGCATAGCTAAAGTAAATAAGAAAACCTTTTTAAATACAGAAAATATATACGAAAAAGTCTAATGGAATAAAGCCAGATCTGGAGTCACAGCATAGTTGGTTACAGATTACCAACTAAGGGGAACATCATTAAAGCTGTGCCCAAAGCTCTTGGGACCCAGGAAATGAAGGCTCTGCCTCATCTTTTGTAGGATCTAATGCATTGTCTTATTGATAATAACCAGACATGTTATTCATTTCCACTCTTGTATAGTGTCATGTTGACCAGTAACTGTGCAAATGAATTTCAAGCCTTGATGAAATGGTATGGAGTGTTACAATTTAGTTCTATCCATACTATTTCCTGACTAAGTTTCCATGTTGAGTTCATTTGGCCTGTCCATTTACCAATCAATGTTGTCTGAGTTTAAATGCAAATCCTTCTTGTTACTCATATCCAGAGAAGACAACATGGAAAAACTTAAAAAAATACTCCCTGATCATTTTTGTGGCCTTAAACATGTTATTTAACCACTCAGTTTCAGATGCACAAGTTATTCTCCTGAAAAATGATGACCCATAAAATGACTTTCAATGTTGATTTCTGAGCTACTTTTCTTTCTCACTGAGCCATATTGTCTTATAGAACAAAACATCTTAAAAAGATGTCTTAAAGAACATTCAAGGACTTCTCACTTCTAATAACATAACTGTGTGTGCTCTAAAGCTTTCTACCACCTCATTTGTGCTTTTCATATCCAAACTCATTGCTTTCATTCCTGAAATAAATCATTCAATTCTCTGTAGCCTCTTTTCTTCTATATAAAATTCATATTGATCAAAACATATTTCACATACAGTAAGATCGATTCTTGTGAGATCCACTGTTAATGAATTCTAGTAAATGTATGCAATCTTCAAATCACCACCACAATCAGCCTGTATAGAAGAGTTCCATCACTAGAAAAGGCTTCCTGGGTTCATTTGGAGTCAAAACTCTACTTCAGTTCCCAGGCCCTGGTCACCATGCATCTGATTTTTGTTCCTATAATCTTGCCATCTCCTAAATGTCCTACAAATGGAATTGTGTACTATGTAAACTTCCCATTGAAAGAAGATAAGGGTTTTGGAATCTTTTACCAGTATAGTGTTTTTAAAAATCCAACCACATTTTTGTACATTTCGGTAGTCCAATCTTTAATAGGGCAACAAGTGTTTCTAGTTTGAGATATAATAGACAAATGACTTATACTCATCTCTGTATTAGTTTATGCTTTGTGGACCTAAGGTTTTAGGCCCCTAAGCATCAAGAAAGGAAGCACCAACTGTATAGTAAATGTATAAAGTTGCCAAATATTCCCAAAATATCTGTACCATTTTTACAATATTCAATAGATATGCATAAGAGTTCTGATAAATCAAAATTTATGCCAGTACGTGGCTTCCCCAACCCCAGTGCATGCCACCATTGGAAAAGGCATATAGTGTTTTCAGGTTGCATTTTCTCAGTGCCTAAGAATGTGAAAGTATTGTTTTATGGATTTATTTTCATTGATATCCCTTCTCTGATGAAATATCTGTTTACATTTTTGGCCCATTTTGCTTCATTGAGCTTTTTATTATTGAATTATGAGTTCTTTATATATTAGAATAGAAATCTTAATTATATGCATGTTAGTAAATATTTTCTCATAATCTGTGGATTATTCCCATACCCTAAAAGCAAAAACAGTTATAAATTTGATGAATTCCAGTGTTTCATTGGGTTTTGAATGTATTTATGTTCCATATATTCTATTTATGAACACATCGCCAACAATTGCTTCTTAGTTTTTATAATTAGGTCTGTGTCTATTTTGAATGGAGTTTTGCATATTAGTGATAGGTTAAAGCTCATTGTTTGCTATTTATTTCATAATAGAGCATGATGAAGCTGCTACTGTGTCTGTGGCTAGTTATTTTCTTAATGTTCTAAAAAAAAAGAAGAAAAAGGTTTACCAGTTACATATAGCTTTCTGGACTCTTCCATACTCAAGTTATCTAAACATTTTCCTTATTGTAACTTTTACTAAAGCTTTGAAATCAGGTAGCATAAATTGTCCAAAATTGTTCTGTTACCATTACTTTTCTTCTTCCAAATTTAGAGAAAGTTTCCCAATCTAGGAGCCAGTGGCTCATATATATAATTCTAACTAGTGAGCAGACAGATCTGAGAATCAATCTGAAGACAGCCTGAGCAGGAAAGACTGGACACTCTTATCTCCAAATAAGCAAAAATAACAAAAAAAGGAAAAAGGAAAAAGAAGAAGAAAGAAAAAACAAAGCAAACTGAAGGCATAGGCTCAAACAAAAGCTCAAGGCCCTGATGCACATAGGTTTTATGCCTTTGTGTGTTCCTTACTAAGCCAAGAAAATCCTAAACTTTACTTAGTTGTATATAGCTATCTTTATTTTACAAGATTTGCTAAATTTTTGTGTGTGTGATTATCAGTCCTGAGGCTTGAACTCAGGGCCTTGGGTACTGTCTTTGAGCCTTTTTGCCCACAGTACTCCTGTTTTTTTGGTAGTTTTCTATCCAGGGTGGCTCCAAACCACAATCTTCAGATCTCAGCCTCCTGAGTAGCCAGGATTACAGGCGTGAGCCCACTAGCACTGGGCTTTGAATTTGCTAATATTTTAAGGAATTTGTGTTTCACATTAATTTTTAAAACTGTTGTAATAAATGGTAACAAATTTAGTAGCTTAAAGCAACATAGTTAAATACCTTGCTGTCTAGAATTTAGAAGTCCAAACCAGGTCTGGTTTGACTTAAAATGAAAGTGTCAGGAGGTCATTGTTTCTGCCAGAGCATGGAGGGAAGTAGATTTTCATGTGTTCCCCAAATTTTGTTCATACATGGTTTCTGTCTTGTTGCAGGATATATTAACATATGAATTGTAGTTATTAGGTAATTACATTCTTATCCTTTAAACATGAATTTTCTTTAATTGCCTTTCTTATTTTCTCACTTGAAATTAGGCTGCTGCCTTGATTTTTTTTTCCTTATATTAAGAAGAAAAGATAATGAGGTAAATAATTCCTACATGTGTAAAGCTGGGCACTGGTGGCTCATGTCTGTAATTCTAGCTACTCAGAAGGCTGAGATCTCAGGATCGTGATTTGAAGCCAGCCAGAGAATAAAAGTCCTTGAGACTCTTACCTCCAATAAAAGCCCCCCAAAGCCACAGTGAAGGTATGGCTCAAGTGGTAGAGCTTTAAGCAAAAAATGATGAGAGAAAGCACAAGGCCCTGTGTTTAAACTCCAGTACTAGCACAATAATTAATTAATTAGACATATGGAGACACATATCCCTTTTCTGTTAGGCTACAAATGGTATGGGAAGGAGTTCAGTTGGTTTGATTAGTAGGTGAGCTGGGGGTGGGATTTCCTGTTGCTACCATGACCTTTGATGCCTCATCAGCTTCTAGTTCTCTAAACTTGCCTTATGTACTAGTGCTTGACGTGAGTTGTATGCTTTCCAGGGCTTTTCACAGGTCCAGCCCACCGTATTTCTAGATACTTAAGTGTCCGTGTTCTTTTTTGAAGGTCAGCTAACTTCTCAACCAGTAAATAATTTGGCTTTTTTTTTTTTTAGCCTACAGATGGTTTCTGGCCCATTCTATTTGAATTTCAGAATCTTCTCAAGCAGTAAAAATATATTTCTTAGTTCATGGCATGGCAAATACAGTCTTCTGGGTGGATATGGCCCAATTTTATTGTTTTGCCAATACTGCCTTTCTTTTATTTTACTTTTATTTTTTTCACCCACAAATAGATTTAACCATGCGCTGCTCATTGGTGCTGAGCTCATAGTGGAGCTAGGCAGTTTCTCTGGTTGTTCTCATTGTGCTATGAAACAGATTTTTGAACCTGAGCATGTGGATGGAGGATTTCTAAACTTTCTTCTTCCTTGGTCTGGCCTCCAAGGCAAGCAAATTCTGCCTTACATTTTTGGAGGTTTGGCATCAGAAGAGTTGTCATTCCTTCCCCTAGCATTAGAAGAAATCTGCTCTGTATTTTTTGCAGTACTAACAGGACAACACAAGGAGGTTTCTGCTTCCTCCTGTGGAAGCAGAAGGCTTCTCTTGGAAAAGATCTTTGGACTTCTGAATGTGAGAACTAGGGCAATTGCTCTCTAAAATAAAATAGAGGTCATTTTTTATTCTCTCTACTAGGCACAATGGGCCTGGGCATACGGGGTCTCTGGCCTTTTCCTCATAGTCACAAGACAGAAAATCTGGGAAACCAGCTCAAACCTCCATCACAAGGGAGACAACCTCACTCGCAGCCTGAGTCACAGTCGCAGCTCTGACCAGGCTTTGTCTCTGTATCTAGTATTTGTTGAGTGCATTCAGGGGAGGCCCTTGGTGCAGAGACTTTGAAGAAATGTACTTGTGGAATCAAGTGCCTTTGGGGCCTTTGGATTTTTCTAATTGAAACAGTACATTTAAAAATTCATAAATATTTGAGCTTACCTCTTTCTCCCTTGCCTCCACAGCGCTTCCTCTTTCTCTACCTTCTCTGCTTCTGTTCTTCCAAAGTACCAACAGGCCTTGTACCCTGCACTCCTCAGAAGAGCCCATCCTTCTTTGGAATTCACTTCTCTTCACTATGGTAAGACCTTTGGTCTCTGATGGATTCAACAACAGTGGCAAGTTCTTTACACCTGGCACCCTCTCATTGTTCCAATAGACTACTTTGGTAACTGGCTTTCTACTTCTTAAGCAGAAATAGTCACAGTACTTCCCTCCCAGGAGAGAAATAACTCAATAAATATTTAGTGATTGATTCATAATTTAACAACTCACAGACTGCTTTAGAATGTTCTATTTTATTTTTCTTGCTCTGTTGCTTATGAATTTAATCCGCTCTGTGTGTGTGTGTGTGTGTGTGTGTGTTTCAAATACCCATCCTCACATATATCTAGGGAAAAGAATAATTATCTAAAATTGAACAGTTAAAAAATGGTTAATTGCATTTCTTTTATAACTAAATAGCTTCTGAGAAAAACAGATGCCTGGTAAGTTGATTTGATGAAGGTACCATTAGTTTATTGTTGTTATAAAGATAATTTATTATATATTTAACATTCAGGTTGGAATAGACATATTGTTGAATCATTGATTACAGTGACGTTGTTGTCATCATCATCATCATCATCATCATCATCACCATCATCATCACCATCATCATCATCATCATCATAGCATTCTTAATTTAGAAATCTGGAACCCAAACTGCTCCAAAATCTGAAACTTTTTTGAGCCCTGAAATTATACCACAAATGGACAATTCCAGACCTGACTTCAAGACATAAACTACAGTCAAAATTCTGGTACACAAAAAACATTGCTTAAAACTACCTTGAGGAGCCAGGTACTCATGGCTCACGCCTGTAATCCTAACTACTCAGGAGGCTGAGATCTGAGGATGGTAGTTCAAAGTCAGCCCCAGTAGAAAAATCCAAGAGGCTCTTATTTCCAATTAACCACCAGAAAACCAGAAGTGGTACTATGGCTCAAGAAGTAGAGTGCTAGCCTTGAGCTGAAGAGCTCAGGGATAGCTCCCAGGCCCAAAGTTCAGGCCCCATGATCAACCAAAAGAAAATAAATATTACGTTGAGGATATATGTATTAGGTGCTCATAAAACATATATAAGTATCATATTTATCTCTGGGTCTCCTCTCCAAGTTGTACATATGTAAATACTCTAAAACTTATGCATATGTGAATTTATTCCAAAAGCTGACCCCAAATTCCCAAACATTAAAGATAAATTATCCTTAATGTGCATTATCAATTCCTTTTACAAACATGCTTATTTTCTCTTATATGTGTTATTAAGTATTCTGATCCCAAGGGTGTAAAACTATCATACATGGGTCAAATCTGATCCACAACTTATTTTCACTCACATTCCAAGCTAAGAACATCCTTCACAGTGTCAAATGATCATAAAAAGTGGAGTTTAGAGACAAAAGACATCTGTGATACAAAACCAAACGTATTTACTTTCATACCCTTTATAAAAAAAAAAAATGTTTGCTGCTCCCTAAGACCGCGGGGAAAGCACTAGGTAACATATCATCACTAGGCTTAAGGCCCTGTCACTTTGGCCAAACAAATATACCATATATGTAAACAAGGAAACTGTGAATTATAAAATAACATACCATGTGACAAAAAGACCAAATAACATTCAATAAGCAAACTAAGTAGAGAATAGTTATTTTCATCCAAGGAAAGCAGGTTGCCTCTTTGGGATTACATTTTAATAGGATAATAAAACCTAAGTATAATTTATATGCACAGGCAGCTAAATAATTTGAATTAAATTAGAGGTGAATACCCAGGGTTAAGACACAAGAAAATTCACTTTATAACTTACAAAATAGAAAAAAAATTTGTGTGATCTGTTGTTTTTTCTTTCTCAATCATTAGCTTTGTCCCTCAAAGATTCATTTCCAAATAAGATTAATTTTCAATATTAAAAAAAATGGAATTGGCCCATAATTTCCCAGAAATCTACATTTCTGCTCAGGAAAATCCATTAAAAATGGATTCCATTTAATCTCCATAAAGGGCACTGATAATTCCATTTTGCATTTGGGTTTCATAGTGTTGAATTCTCAGCTACTTAGCCAGCAAAGAAGGGAGCGTATACCCCACAACTTGCCTTTTTTTTTTTTTTTGTCAAGTCGAGAAATGGCATTTGGGGGACTTGTTGTGTGTCTATATCTTTGAAGGTTAGTTGCCTACACATGAGAGTCAGCAGAACATTTATTCTATGTCAGTTCATCTTTTGCTGTCTCACAAAAGCCCAAGGAACAGAAATTTTAGCATGTTGAATAAGAAATCTAGCTTTTCTGTATGTGATAATTAGACACCTAGCATGATATTTTCATCAGGACCAGGGAAAGTTGCTTTGACAGAGCAGCCTATTGTCACCGGCCCTCCAGGCTAATTCTGATCTGTCCAAATAAATTATAACACAGAACTTCAGAGCAATTCTCACTGTCAGATCATTTAGGCTTTCTTATTTCTTTTACAGATTAATGTGTTTACCTGTAAACTACCACTTTACTTCCTTATTTGGATGCCTAAGAGTCAAAAATCAGAGGTTCTCTTCAACACAACTACATTTAACAGAGTTTTGCATGTACCTATGGTGAAGTGCATGACTTTCCATGTTAAGTTCTTTTTTCTCCTTGTTTTTTAATTAGCATATATTAGTGATCAAAAGGGGCATTTCATTGTGACATTTCCATATAGGCATACAATTCATTGCCATCTCCCTTCTATTCCTCTTCCTTACCTCTTCCCACCCTCATTATCTGTTTCTTTAGGCTATCTAAGACCCTTCCCTTCTATTATTATGAGAGGCCTTATGAACTACCCTCGTCTCTAAATGGAGAAGTTGTGTTCCAAGGACAAAATGATAAGGTTCACCAATGTTTTAGAGTAAGCAAGCTGCCCTCTGCTGGATGAGCCACGAATAAGATGGCAGCTGCTGTAAAGGAACCAACTTCCTCAAAGCCTGGATGATGATCCACACCTGTACCCACAACTTCCTTTAGAAGAGCTAGGATGAGAACCCCGCCCCCCCAACTCTTACCTTGAATCCCATACACCTAGTTCACTGTGAGCTGAACCTCCATACACCATAGTTGTATGCAAGATAAATGCAGGTGGTCGATCCTTGGCCCACTTTCCCTTACCCCAGTGACACAGAGGAGACACTTGCTGCCATTATCTCCCTCTTTTTTTTCCAATGTAAAAATCCCACTCTACAATCCCAAACTTACCCTTAGAGCGCTTGTAACTTCTTTGTCCTTCAAGCAACATGGCTGTGCTTCCATTCCTAGAAAAGATTACACTCAACTGGGCAAGAGAAAGCAAAAAGAAACATATTTTAATCCGCTACCTAAAACACACTTTTTAATCAAGACAATTAGATTTAGCTACAATTTCTACTACAATGAGTGCCATAATTCCACAAAATTATCAACAAAACACTTATTATAACATCATTCTTAGTTTAATCTTTAAGTTATAATTTGAGATGAGCATATGAGTTATTAGCTGAAAACAAAAAGACCTAATAAACATTTTAAAAGCTCTAAATTTATATAAGATTATAAAAAATTTAAATCTTTAGGTATTATGGCTGAATAGGGCAATATAGAGATTTACAAAAGCACACTTAATAACATTAAAATACTGCCCAGTAAACAGTAAATATCAGTAAAAGAAGCCATACTTAGATTTTTATTAAAATAGAGGCTTTTAATATTTAGAAATACAAAAACCATAGAATGTATTTTACTAAAAATCTTCCTATAAAGGATTCTGATATTATCATTCTGGTGTCAATATTTAAATTTCATCAATAGTTTGAAGAATGATTATTAATAATTTCATAAAACCATGCACATAGGCAAACAAAATATTTTTGAAAGTTAACTTGAAGGTCACTCACTCTCAAAAAGATGAAGTGCATGTAGCAGGAGAATATTTGACAAAGCCTGTGCTATCAGCCTGGCTTAATCTATTTGGATGAAAAAAAGGCAGCCAAGCTGAACAAGGTGCCCATATCAACCTTTGGGAGAGGTAACTACCATCAAGGACATCGCCCGCTCTGAATGACCCAGCCAGCAGCCATCGCATCATTTGCTAAGAATACTCCCCTCAAACAATATGTCTTCTGATTTCCTCCGTGCTCAATGGGGTGGTGAAAATGGAAACTTTCACTGGAAAAAAAAAAAAAGGTTCACTGATTTGAATAACTTCTTTTAAAAAAATAGGAAGTGACTTTGAAAACTTACTACACAGACAAAATCTCTGTGATTGGAGAAAAAAATTGCAACCCAGATGTGAAACAGGGTACCATGGCATTGTAATTCTGTAATTGATGATTATTTTCTTCACATAGAAAGGGAATGAAGATATTCACTAAATGGTCAGTCTTTGGATAGGATGATTTAATAAAGATGAAATGATAAAAGAACGTTTAGCAAAATTGATTTAGCGAGCAGATACTTTTTCAAGGCTAAATAATTGCAATCTATAATTGCAAGAAGAAACTTTCAAGGTTGTTACTGCGTACGACACCATCATTACAATTAAATGAATGCTGAGAGCTGAAATAGAAGAGTGGCTGTGAGGATGATGAGATATTTGAGAACTGTCATTCAATTAAAAGTAGATGTCTTTGTTACACATGTCTTTGTCAAAGATAAGAATAGCATCACCATTCATCTCTCTTCACAGAAGAGTCCTTTGCTGGGTAGGTACTAGCATCAGTTAAAAAATAAAAACCAAAACAACAACTCCATCCTAGGACTCAAATGTAGAAATAATTCATAAAATTTCCAGCTAGATATACTTACATTTCCACTAAGTTTGTCTTTAAGGGTATTATTAGCATTCTCATTCAGTGATAATTACAATACAATGCTTATATGAGTAAAAGAAGTTGTGATCTGGCTTCTAAGTAAGTATGTAAAGGGGTTTCACTTTGTGTCTCTGTTTATGAGTACACAATGTTTTGATCAAAGTCTCCCTTCCATTGTACTTCAATCTCTCCCAAACCCACCCATCCCCTCAAATTACTTGGTCATGTTTTCACATACTTACATTGAATCTCATAACCATATTCACTCATGCTTCTCTCTCCATTCATCTGTTCCTCCTCCTTTTGGCCTTCCCCTCACCAACTGGCAACCTTAGTTTCAGCTTTCTATATTCATTTTGTCAAAGTATAAGTTAGTTGTTTGAAGGAATTACACCAGTACAATCCTTTCCTGTGTGCCATATTTTAGTCAATATGTGTATATATGCATATGGCCCTGTATATATTTTCATGGATGTTTATAATTTAAATCTAATTTCCACACATAAGTATTCTTAAATGAAATATCTGGATAGGTGTTCAAATCAGGTAAATTTGTCTTATTTCAATTCATTTCATTTTTAAAATCCACAAACTCAGTACAATATTATCTTTCCTCTCCATCAGCCAAGAAACAGAGAAAACAATTTGTCCGAGTGTAAGCAATGGCATTTAAACATACAAATAATTTATACTTAACCAAGCACAAATGTATTATTGAGTGGAATGTGAAATTTGAAAGAATCATTAAGATAAAATATGAGGGTTATTATCTCCAGCGGATCTTCTAGAACACCCAGGACATATTTCCCTCTTCTTGTCAGGCTACTTCACAGCAAGCTTTGGAAGTTTACCATTATTCAGGCATCTGTAAGAATGTGTTTTCTCATATATTTCCATAAAACTGTCCCCAGTATTAACTGTTAGGCTCTGAACTAGTCTTCCCATAATCCCTGGTTTCCAAATTAGTTGTTGATATTTAAAGAATCACTATTATTTTTAAATAAAGGTGAGAAATCAAAAGTTAGTTATAAAGAGCACAGCATTATGGATGTAGTCTAGATTTGCCTAAATCCTATGTGTGGATATTGTTTTGAAAGGAAATTGTCATTTGGCGATTCCTACATAAATGAGCATGTACCTGTTTCCTCCTATCTCAGATCACAATGCTGGAACTACTCTGCTTTATACTTTGGTTTAGGGTCCTGCTAGGGCCTGCCTGCTAAAGGCTTTCCTCTTGTCTCATGGCAATATTGAAAGATGGTGGGACCTTAAGTAGATGGGATATCTTTAAGTCACATTTGGACATGCCCTCAAAGAATATTGGGGAATTAGTCTTTTCTTTCTTTTTTCTCCTTAGTTCTTTTTGTAATGCATGACCTCAGTATGGTCCAAAAGTAACAGACCTTCAAAACTATAAGCCCCAAACACATCTTTCCTCTCCCTCTTAATATTTATTGCTTCAGATATTTTGTTATAGTAACAGAAAGCCAATGAATATACTTGTCAGGATTTTTTTATTCTTTTAGATTATATGATATTAATGTATGCAAAATGTTCAATACAGTGCCTATGACAGATTACTTACTAAAAGGTATCCATGTTTGCTGCTCACATCTGTGATCTTAGATACTTGGGTGCCTCAGAATGGTAGGATTACAGGTTAAGGCCTGCCTAGGCAGAAAAGCTCACTGAGGTTCCGTCTACTTGAGTAGAGCAAACTTGGGCATTGTGGCATGCCACCATCACAACAATTATGAGAAGTCTAAAAATAGGTAGATTAGTCTGTAGAAGGATGACAGGGCAGCAAGTGGGAACCTATCTCAAAAACAATTCATGAAAAATAGAGCCATAATGTGGCTCAGTACAACAGTGCCTGCACAGCAAGCACAGGGTCCTAAGTTCAAACCTTAAAACCACCAAAAAAAGGAACCAATACAGTCAGCTGTATTTGTATCAGACTTGACATGAAGTCTAGTGGGGAGGGAGTCTCACGGCATCGAGAGAGGCCTATGATGCCACTGAGGACAGAAGGATAAGTGTTCCCAACTGAGGTGAGTTTTGGGAAGTTTGAGAGTAAGGGAAAGTCTCAGATTAGTAAAGTAGAAATGGGCTTTGAGGGACCCATCAAACTAAGAGAGTTAGAAAAGAGAATTAAAACAATGAAGACTGTAATGAACACTAAATTTAGAAATGTTCAGGGAAAGATACCTGCAGAGATGACAGTCTGTGAAATGTTTGAAATCAGCAGAATTGGAGCAGTAATCACAAATGGCTTCCCACACTTTTTTTTCTGCCATGTGCCACATAGACTAATGAGCTTACTGAAGAATCAGCAGGAGATTGGCTATGTTAGGGATTGACCAGCCGCTGATCTTTATGATCAAGAAGGATTGAAAGAGAGCATGTAATTAAAAAAATTTAGACATATTGTAATCAACTAGAAAAAGAATGTTTTTATAAAGAGCTATTAGAATGAATTGTGAGAACTGTGTCTGATACCATGACACTAGCCAAATTCCTGAAATTCCATAGTAGTTTGCTGCAGTGGCCATAGCAGAATAACACGGACTGGATAGTTTAAAGAATAGACATTTCTTTGCACCTAGTTCTGAAGGTTGAGTGCAACATTTGATTACCAGTGGGGTTGGTTTACTGGGCCTCTCCCTTTAGCTGTCAGATATCTACTTTCTTTCTCTGTGTGTCACACAGCCTTTCCTCTCTATAAGCACTCCTAGTACCTCTTATCTGTTAAAGTTTAAACCTAATCTCCTCCATTTATTTGTTTGTGTATTTGTTTGTAGTACTAGAATGTGAACTCAGGACTTCATGCTTGATAGGTTGGTGCTCTACTACTTAAGGCACATTCCAGACCATTTCACCATTTCAGTTATCTTTCAAATAGGGTCTCACAATTATGTCCTTACTGTTCTGGATCATTCTCATATTCTTTATGTTTCCCATGTAGGAGGGTTGACAGGTATCCATGACACAATGCCTAGCTTTGTATTGTTTGAGATGGGATCATGTGAATGTTTTTGCCTGAGCTGTCCTTGAACTACAATTATTGCAAATCAACCTCCCCCCAAAACTAGAATTGTGTTAACATGCTGGCCTTGAGCACAAAATAGGTCAGGGATAGCACCCAGGCCCCGAGTTCAAGCCCTACAACTGCCACCACAGCAAATAACCAAATAAACTAGAATTATACAGTGAACCAGCACATCTAGCTCCTACACCACTTCTTTAAAAGCCCTATCTCTAACTAAAAACATGTTTTTAAATAGTGGATTAAGACTTGAACATACAAATTTGGGAGGCATATCATTTAGCCTGTAACCCATGACTGAAACAATGATACTAACAACCTCTTATATTATCTCTCCTCCACTCCAACACATGGGCCCACAGTTTCAAAGTTTAATTTCACTTTTAAAAACTTATAAATTTGTTTGCCAACTTTCATATTATGACAGCTATAACTCTGTGACAGTGTCTTACTGCAGTAAAAGGATTTTTTTGTTCTTTTTTTTTGTAGAGAAGAGATGTATATTGGTATCTATGTGGAGAAACTTGACATTCTAACTTCAAAAACAAAGACTGAAAATTGACCAGCTTAAGCTTCAGTTTTCATCCCTTGTCTTAAATCTAGGAGCATGCTTGTTACCTACTCACAAAAGTCTCCTTTTTCCTAAGCAATCCACAAATTCTACTACCTGTAAGAGAAAAAAAATCATGTTAATACCAACAACATTAATAATACTCTACAAAACTAATATCTCCCCGTGGCTCCCCACTGCCTTTCTTAACAACTCTTACCCTTAATCTGCCAAGCAACAGGAAATCTCTTTGCCTCTGATAAATGTTCCAGATTGAGGCATTAGAAGAAATGAGGGAGATCTGATGATACTCAGAACCAGTTTGCCAGGTGGAACTGCAGTTTTCAGACATGGGGATGTAGCCAACTAATCTATGAGGTAACAATGTCATCCAGTTTTGAAAGTAGATGTACCTTTAATGTTCTGGGAGCTGCTTACTCTTTCTTAGCCCATTCTGGCTCAGCAGTTCTGAAAATGTGTTCCCTGGGAACACAGTATCAACATCACTTTTGAACTTGCTTTAAAAAAGAAATAAATTCTTGGGTCTGACTCCTAGTCTCACAATCTCAAAAACCTACTAGGGAGCAATCAGGAATTGATGTTTCCATAGGGCAAGTCTGAATCACACTGAGGTTTAACCACCTTTGGGGTAGGTATAAACCTGGACTATAATCAAATCCCTCATCTAAGGAGCTGACTTGGCTTTTCTCATGGTGACAAAATACAAGAAATCCTGAAATTTTCCTACAGTAGTACAGCCCTTACCCTCTCATCATTCACCTGATGAGAATTGAAAGGATCACTGAAGGAAAGCAAGAGGTATGAAAATAGAGCAGTCTGACCCTTTCTGTGAAGCCTGCAATCTCATTTCCAATTCTTTTGATTGTTTGATTTGCCCCAGAGCTACAACTTCTTACACATTTGGTTCCTATTTTTAAAAGGTGCCCCAAGTAATCATTTTCTTGTGCTTCATTGCACCCTTCTCCCGATTATGCTTTTTAAATTGAGTGAAAATTAACACCTAATGCATCCAGCTCCACAGTAACATTCTCTCTAATGAGTCCTATCTTCTCATGGAAAGAACTGTCCTACTAAATTAAAGGTAGAGAAATACATAAAACATAATCTACTACATGAACCCTTAAACCTAATTTATTCATTCATTTCACTAGACAAAGTGATGAAGGCTCACAGGAACATGATAAAATGAAGTGTTTCCCCTCTTCTCCTTTGAAAAGGTCAGTGTGAGCAAAACATGAAGTCCATTTCCACTTTCCTGTAAAGCAAAACCAGTAAAAGCAAACATCTCCCATGTCCTAACTAATCTGAAAATCTAATTGTAACTTTTAAAAAAACGTTCCATTATATGATTTTAAAAAAAATTTCAAATGTCTTTAACATTTTTTTAAAACATTATTTTTAGCAAGCCTGGGATGAATTCCAAGTAATTTCAAAATGGCTATCAGAATAGTACTTCGGTTATAGGTTAAGAAAAAAAAACCCAAGTACATAATCTGTAGTGCTTTATGAGGTTATTAATTTGAATTATGGAATTCTAATTGCCTAAGGCTGGTCCATAAACCACTGCTCTCCTCCAGTAGGGTGGAAAAGAACACAAAGTGTTCCCACCAAGAAGCCTGGAAGCTTGTCAGAATCTACAAATGTTTCTCAAACTTGGTGGTTTCTTTGAGACATTTGGCTGTTTTGCAAAAAGAACAAAACAAAACAAGACTCTGATCAAGAAGTAACCATGACATGAGAGGTAGGCGTGTGTGTGTGTGTGTGTGTGTGTATGTGTGTGTGTCCTTGAACATTTGTATTCAGTTTTTCCTTGACATAACTATGCACATTGAAATACTGGCATTGCCAAAAGCCAGAGCTATGTCTATTTCTCCAATAATTGACTGTCTCATGATGAAATTAACTAAAAATTACTCATGGTTATATGTGCATGTGTGTGTATGTGTGTGTGCCTGTAAGTTTGTTTACTGATAAATATTTGAGAACAAACACATAAACAAGCACCTACTTTCTATGCATAATATTACTCTTTTAGTTTTATTCCTAATTTTAATTCTAGCCATACCAATATGCAAATGAGCCCAAATTTATTTCAGACTTTGGTCTTTAATACATTAAGGCTTAAAATCATAAAGCTAGAATACTTTTTTTATAAAGGGCATAAAGTCAACAATTTTTCTTAATCTCTTTCACTTTTCTAAACATCTTGTTTTCTTAGATATTTTGTGATCCAAATTTAAAAAAAAATCTATTCATTCGGTTCACTTACTTATCTAATTGACCTAGATGCAGAGAGAGATTAAAAGATAAAATGTGTTTGTTTTTAAAAAAATTATTTTCAATTGATGTACATAGAGATTACAGTGAGTATGTAAATTGTTTCTATGAAACAACATGAGATAGGATTGTGAACCATGCAGAATAAAAATAATATAGATAACAGGAAATGTTATGAAAGTGGTAATAAGAGTGTTGAATTCATAAACTGCTTTAAGTGGCAAATCCTTTGTACAGCTACTTAATAATAATAATAAAAACTCTTGTACTAACAGAGGAGTAAACCCTTAAAGCAAATACAAGCCATAAAAATAAAAATAAAGGAAGAAAACAGAAAAAGAGAGAAAATAAAATTGAAATTAAACAGTATTTGTGAGCACCATCTTTTCAATAGTCTGTACCGAGCATCTGTTTCTTGGTCTTGGGGCATTTTGCAAATACTAACAAGTACCTACTACATCCTTGGGTGGTTGTGTTGGAACCTCTGGGAGGCTAGCAGCTCATGAATTTCAAGGCTGGGCCTTTAGACCAGACTATTAGCCAGACCAAGCCAAGGATGTGTGCAGAGAAAGGTGTCTTTATTCAGATCTACACACCGAGGTCAGGGTCTCCATTGCACTAACTAGGAGCTCCTACATCTTGGGACCAATCATTTAGCCACACTGTTTCTAAATTGACTTTGTTTGGTTTTGGGGTTGAAGTAGGTTTCCTCCAATGAGTAGGTGGCTCAGTGAGAATCCCAAAAGAAAACAACTTCTGAAAGAGCTCTTGGTACTTAGAGGTTTTTGGGAAAATGATGAGAAGAAGCATTTTCCTGGGGCAAATGTTTTTCCTTAGAACAAACGATGGCATTGACTCCGACAACAAATACAACAACAAAAAATGAACCTCAAATCTGTACAGCAGCAAGTTGGAGAACTTTTGAGAAATTACATTCTAGTGACATTCAAACAGTAAATATTCCATTTGATTTATAGCTGTTTTCTCTTTGGGCTGAAAATGTGCAATGTATGTGGCTTGAATACATGTTCTTGTCTCAAATATCCTACCACACACATTCCCACCAACCAGGAAGGCAAACACAGTTTGAATAATGTTATTGCTTATGAAAAATTTCCCTATGACTCGAAATCCTAACTCTATGTTTTCTTTTAAACCCTCACATTTATAAATGGGGAATTGTTAAACCACTTGCGATTTATCTTATGGTTACTGTTTTAAGGAGTATAAAGTCAGAAAACTAGTTTTTCAGATGCCATGACTTTTTCCCCCCATTTTTGACTCTTGAGAACAGCACTTAGAAAAGAATCCTTGAGAGTGCGGAAAGTGGGACGTTTTTAAGAATGAGTCTTCTTTGCAAGTCCTTACATGAATGTTTCTTAAATGAGGGTGTTTCAAGGTTGTCTGAGCTTGTGTTTCATACTTTTAAAAAAGCAAAGTTAGGTAAACTTCTATGCTTTGATAGTTTAAAAAGCATTTACAAAATGCACACTCATTTGTTGGGGTGGAGGTGGAGATCCACACAGGCAGAAGAAAAAAGAAATCCCCACCTGTGGAACCAATGTTCCACATGATTTGACGAGACACATCTTTAGAAGTAAGATGTCATTTAAAGTGCTTTTCAGTACCTGGGATTTAAGGCACTTTTATGTGAACTTGAAGCATTCTAGAATTTTATGAGTATGTCTTACTCCAGATGTGGAACACGCAGCCCAGAGGACAGGAGCAGATTTCTGAGTCTGACTCAGGCTGGAGCCCCTGTGAACCGTTTTTGTACCCAAGTATAGCTTCAAAAGGACTCGCACACCCCAGCACCTCTGCTACCTCATCCTGAGACTGCTAAGATGCCCTGATGGGTGCCTGAGATCAACTCCAGGAGCCTGGTAACACCAGCAATGAATGAGACATGGCTCTGAACAAGGCAAACTGTTCTTCCAAGGGTCTGAAGCATAAGAAGGAGTTGTGCTCTGGAGTTTCAATTCTAAATATGCCATGGATTGATTCTATGCCCCTGGGGGTGTTTCTAAGTAGCACACATTTTATGAGTAAAGTACTTGTGCTGGTTAATATGCTATGTCTCCGGGCTTTTAATTCACCCTTCTATATTCTGCTTTGTGTGGCTGGAGCTGGGGACTCAGCCAACTACATTTCTTCAGTGCCAGCTGGCTTCTTGTTCGGTTATTCAGAAGGGGGCTTAGTGGGGGGCAGCAGGGTGGAAGGGAAAAAAAGAGTTCAGCTTTCGTATAGCCTTTTGCTTAAAATTCTCCTCACCCTACCCTCCAGAAACAGCAGTTAACCTCGGTGTTTGGCTCCTACTGGCACTCCAGACCAAGATGGAATCTTCCAGCATGTCAGCAGCAGGCAAACAGTGACCTCTCCTCAGAAATGTCAGTACTCACTCTTGGAAATTTCTGATCTTTTTGAATCCATCCTTTTATTTCTCCAGCCATAGGCATGGTAGCTGCTGCCTGGTTACTTCCATCATCCTGTTGTCTTGGTCTCACAAAGTAGCACCTGGGAACCAACAGATAGCCTATGCTAAATTCTCTTTGTTGGATTGCGCAGGAGGTGGTTTCTGCTTCCATGACTGGCTCCATACTGTAGAATGAGAGATAGAACTACTTACTTAAACTTCTATATATGGATTAGGTGAATTGGTGAATCCCCAAACCCATTACAATGTTCTGGGGTTTAATTATAACTCCCAGAATTCTTATGTTGGAAAACAAGTTCCCAGTTTAACAATATAGAGACAATGCAGGGCCTTCAAGAGACTACCATTAGATTTTTCATGGTTTATTGATGTTCTACTGGGACTGGATTAGATAAGTAGAGAGTGGGTTGTTACAAAACAAGGCTGCATTGCCTTTTATTTATTTTCCAGACATATGCACTTGCCTTTCTGATTCTCTGCTCTATTAGGATATAGCATACAGGCCTCATTAAAAGTAGCTACTCAATTTTTAGCTTCCAAAGCCATGAACTATAAAGCTTACTGCCTTTATAAATTACTCAGTCAGTCTTGGGTATTGTGTTATAGTAACAGAAAATAGACTAAGACATAAAGCTTGGCATTCAGAATGAATTTAACACAAGGGCTCTCTCTCCATTCTTAAAAGCTGTCTCACTGACAAAACACCTTCCTCTAAGATACTTGTTTAAATTATGTCTTGAAATATAAAATATTTGTATTGACAGAACTCTGTGTTTAAAATCTCAGAGAGTTTCTGTAAGAAAGGAATCATAGAGGGAACGTATTATTATAAGCTGCCAGATGATATTTTTTGTATTTATGGAATCACATACCTGGACTTATCTTCACAAGCTGAAATTGTTTTCTTGATTTTAGTGACTACAATGCTGATGCCTAATATGTTGTCAAAAGATGGTGCAATTCTTCAATCATTTATTTTCAGTGAACATTCTGGAGACTTTGTTATCCATACTGAATTCTAGTTGTCTATTTTTAAATCAAAGTCATTATTTTCTAAAATTCTCTAATCCCTTTCTAACTCCATCTCATACAACTTAAAAGGAATCAACATGCTCACATCATTACTCATGCTATCTTTGTTTATTTTTATTTGGTACTTTTGCCTTCGTCCTCTTTAAAGTCTATCAAGATAGCTCAGTCAACATGATCCAAAACCACCAGATATCTCCCATTAATTCTTAGCTCCCTGTAGTAATTAATTATTCTCTAGCTAGAAATATTAACAGCTCACTTAAATTAAAAAAAAAACTTATAGGGCTGGGGATATAGCCTAGTGGCAAGAGTGCCTGCCTCGGATACACGAGGCCCTAGGTTCGATTCCCCAGCACCACATATACAGAAAACGGCCAGAAGCGGCGCTGTGGCTCAAGTGGCAGAGTGCTAGCCTTGAGCGGGAAGAAGCCAGGGACACTGCTCAGGCCCTGAGTCCAAGGCCCAGGACTGGCAAAAAAAAAAAAAAACAACTTATAGACATGTTTATATCACAACCTATGACTAACTAGAAGGTATGATAAATATTTGCTAGCTGATCAAACAACCATTAATAGTTTAAATTGGACTATTAATTTTATAGTGGACTATTACTGCAAATTTATCAATCTGGTTTACTAGACAGGCTCTTTAACCAAATAAGCCACGGCACCTAACCTAAATTTATCAATCTGGAAGGGGTAAAATCTTTCCTAATTATAAACTCAGTAAGAACAACTAATCTTTGAAGCAATAGTGGACACTCAGCAGTATGATTCCCTCTGTTTTCTAAATAACCAAATGCCTCTCCATAGATTATTTAAAGGTTTATTTTTATGCAACCTTGATCCTCATAATAAGAACTGGATTTTTTTATCTTGTGTTGTTTTATGCATAAAAAGAATAACAAAATACAAGTTGGCACACTTTTGCATCCTCTTGCACAGGAACTAAGTTTGAAAATGAAGTCAGTCTCTTTGCTTCATAACTTTCAGTCATTATGATAGACTGAAGAGATGACTTAAGTTATTCCTTCAAAACACTATGAAACTTCCAATATGATAACTTCACTCTGAACCAGATCTAGATGAGATTGCAAAACAACAATCACCTGAGCTTGAAATGAACCAATAGCAAACAAGACCTTAAATATCTAATAATTAATTCTCTGAGTTAAACAACTATTTCATATTATTTTTTGTGTGCCAGTGTTTAGGTAACTGTAAAGAATAAGAAGGATAAAGAAATAGATGAAGGCAATAAAGCCTGCATTCAGTTTGGCTTAATGGATACCTGCCAAGCCTGGAATGTAGCAAAGCTTTATAATAACATCTTGTTTGTCTATCTCTATGGTGTGCATGCATTTTCCTTTACTCCTAATCCATAGATGGGCTACCATATCAGAGAGTTACAATGGTGGAGACTTGAAAATAAAGTATTTCCTTTAAACCAGAGAGTTAAATGAGATTCACTTTGATATTGCTCTCCATTCATCTGAAAAGACTGTTTATTTTTTAATCACAATGTTCTTAAAACTGCAGTAACATCGTAGGAATTGAGTTTCTTAGTGATTGTTAACAATTCTCCATAACAACAGTAGAAAACTTTTAAAGAAAACAGAAACCACTGAGCCTGGTAATGACAATTATATATCAACAACAGACAGGAGAGAGAATTGCTTTAGCTAAGAGTATCATCAATTACTTTTCTGAAGCCAACCAAAATGAACAGAATCAACATACTAGATGGAATCTATTTTTCAAGAATTCTGTACTAGGCTGGACACCAGTGGCTCACACCTGTAATCCTAGTTATTCAGGAGGCAAAAATCTGAGGATAGAAGTTCAAAGGCAGCTGAATCAGGAAAGTCAATGAGATTCTTATCTCTAGTTAGCCACCAATAGTCCAGAAGAAAAGTTATGGCTCAAGTAGTAAAGTGCAAATCTTGAACAGAAAGGTCAGGGACAGTTCCCAGGCCCTGAGGTCAAGCCCCAAGATTGGCACACGTGCACACACACACACACACACACACACACACACACACACAATACACTAGTGGTTTACTGGCAAAGAAATTTCATCAACCAGGATAGATTTATTTTAAAGCTGGAAAACGTACATTTGTAAAAACTATGTGAAGATTTGGTAACATGCATGCCTCCTGCACTGTAAATCACATTTGTGGAAAACAACTAAGTTGAAATTTCAAAATATTTGTAGGCTGTGTTCAAAATTCATAGCTTTCTAAATTTAAGTTAGTGCCAAAGTTGGCTTGTATGAGTCTCCGAATTCTCTGAAAATTAAAGAAGAAAATTAAACCTACCAAATTTTTAAGTTCTTTTTCTTCCATGTAATAAACAGATGGTTCTGACATTCGCTTTTAAGATTTTACTGGCTCCAAACAAGTAAGCCAAAGACTAATAATTCTCATTATTTATTTTGTGTGCATTACTGATGTAACATATTACCACCAACTTGGTAGATTAAAACAACATAAAAGTTTTATGATTATGGAGTTCAGAGGTCAAAATGGCTCTGGGACACTGGCCAGTGTGTCAGCAGGAAGGAACTCCTTCTGGAAGCTTTGGGGAATATTCTGCTCCCTTGAATTTTCCAGTTTCTATAAGCTGCCCACACTCCTTGGCTCATGACCCACTTCTTTCATCTTTCAGTGAGGCAAAGACAGGTTGAGTCTCATATTGCCTTCATTTAATTCTTATTCATTTCATTCACATTTTCTTCTAACTCTCTTCCACTTCAAAGGATCCTTGTGGTTAAAAAAGACCCATCTGAGTCATTCAGATTGTCTCTATCTCGTATTTCTAACCTAAACACTCAGCAAACTCCTGTAAGGAGACAGATTCACAGGTTCCAGTTAGTGTCCATTACAGAAGCACATGGCCCTCCCAGGCAGAATACCTGGACGTGGCATTATATTCCTAAGATCCTAAATGATATCTTTATGTTGCTTTGCGTAGTTAAGGAAACTTTTTAGAAATGATCAAGAAGGTTGATTGATTATCCAGATGAGCAATAAGTAAAACAGAAAGAAGGAAAAAAGAGAGAGAGAGAGACAGACAGACAGACAGACACACACACACACACACACACACACACACAGAGTCGGAGAAAGATAGAGATAATTGGAAGAAATGTGACAACAGAAGCCAGTTGTCTGAACAATATGATACCTGGTTTTAATATGGAAGGTGGTCCTGTGTCAAGGCATGGGGCAGCCCTGATAATCTGGAAAAGTCATGGAAATGAATTTCTTTGGATCTGCTCCACCCACTCCTACCCCAATTGAGTGTAGCCCTTTCAACAACCTTCAGTTCCATAAGGCCCATTTCAGACTTCACATTCCATTACTGTACAATAATACATTATTGTTGTCTTAAGCCTCTTAAAAATCATTTTAAGGGCTGGGGATATGGCCTAGTGGCAAGAGTGCCTGCCTCATATACATGAGGCCCTGGGTTCGATTCCCCAGCACCACATATACAGAAAATGGCCAGAAGTGGCGCTGTGGCTCAAGTGGCAGAGTGCTAGCCTTGAGCAAAAAGAAGCCAGGGACAGTGCTCAGGCCCTGAGTCCAAGCCCCAGGACTGGCAAAAAAAAAAAAAAAATCATTTTAAGAAATATGTCCCAGTGACCACAGGAAACTCATATTATGGTGACACCTCCTTTTAGTAGATTATATTTTAACAAGGTTTTAAGGTCTAAGTTATCTCCATTGTTATCAAAGTACAAGATATGCCCTTTTCTTCCTAATCAATAATCTGTCACATTTTGTTTTGTTTTCCCCACAATGGGAGAAGAAAGAAGTGGGTCATCAGTATAGAACACTCACTGGAACCATGGAGATAACTCATTCAGGAACATTGCTCTTTTTCTATTGATGGTCACATGTGCAGGCTGTAGTCAACACTCCTCAAGAACTGTTCAAAATCCTAAAATTTAGTACTTCACTGGGATCTCAATAATCCTTCAGATTATTTGTTGTCATCTGCTACATTTCATCAGGAATATTAGAAAAATTAAATGAGTTTCAGTGCAAACACGGGACAGTAAGACTTGGAAGAAATTCTCACATAACTGAGACTATTAATCTCACCAAATAAAGCCTAATGCATGGGGAAGCATTGCATGAAGCAGGGTACTTACTGAAATTAATTATACTTGTCAGAACCTAATAAATAGCTGCATTTAATGCTAAGGGATATTTCCTGTGCAAGCAGAAACTTCAGTGTGACTTCTGTCTCACTAATTTACAAGGACATGTAGTCAGGCATTTTTCTGTAAGTAAGTGTGTAAATGTAAGCATGCTTGTATGTGTGTAAGTGATATGTTCATAGAGATACATATATAGTGGAAAGTTTGGGGAAGATGTTCTTATCCACTAATTCCTCTTAATGCTTCATCTTTCCTATATGTCTTTCTTGGAAAAAATAAAACCAGATTCATATTCAAGAACTTAGAAAATTATCGAAAAACAATTTTCTTTTTAAATAACTTTATTGAATTTTTTTTTTGTTTTCAGTGACCTGTCTATGTACTATATATTACCCAAGCATCAAGTTTAAATCCTATCAGTCATGGTGCAATGTATCATGATGCCTGATAGGGCATCAGTAGATATTGGATGAAGTTATGGAAATTTCCCAGTGTACGTATCTGGGGAGAAACTAAGATGTTGCTAAAGAAAAAGCTTTATTTAACTCTTCCAGTAGATCTGAGAATTTTTGAGCTCCATAAATGATCTTTCCATGACCGCCAAAGGATCAAGAGAACAGGTGTGATGTATGTTCGCATGCAGAGGTCATCACTTTTATCAACTTAAGACCATCCTGTTGCTTGTGTCCATGAGGTTCTCCTACATAAGAAAGATCCAAGGAGCAGCTATCTCATAATTCTGTAGATATACAATGTAAATATACATAATACATGTGCACTGAAATTATGTATAATGATATGCATTTCAAGGATTCCTATTATCTTCATTGCTTCAAACACTTTGTTTTGGTGACTAGCACCTAGCCTTCGGGAGGTTATTCTATATGTTATTTTGAATATACATACTTACCAGTTATCATACTTGTTGAACTATATACCAGCCTGGACAAAGGGATCATAAGACTCTTATCTGTAATTAGTCACCAAAACATCAATGGCTCTCTGACTCCAGTGATAGAGTACTATCTTTGAGTAAAAACTCTCAGGCATAGCACCCGGTTCCTGAGTTCAAGACTGGCACCAAAAAAAAAAAAAAATTGAAGTCATCATAACCTCTAATGATACAATAAAGTGACTGAGTTACCTTATTCTGCAAATAAATACATGTCAACAGAACATTCTTGTCTCTGCTTCTGGGATTCTTCCAGAGATGTAGTCCGTGCTTGTAACAATGGTGCTTTTCACAGCCGAAAGACACAGTTTAACATGTATTCATCATAGATTGGCATATCACTATTGTCACAATTTGCAGATGATGATTAAATAGATCAAAGAATGGGGAAGTGTTCTTGTGTGCTTTACTGGCCAGGGGGTGTTACTTACAATATGATACCAAAACTAAGAATGGCTAACCTTCTACCCTTAAATTTTAGTGGAATAACAAAGACTAAGCGTTCTTCTTCTGAGTAAACAATATAGAATAAATATAGAATAAATATAGAATATATAGAATAATAAATATAGAAATAAATATAGAAATAAATATAGAAATAAATATAGAAATATAGAATAAATATATATGGTTTCAGGCGTTAAACAACAGTATGAAACAGTGAACTTTGATGGATATGAAGCAAAGTTGACCATGTGATCACCCTGATATTTGCTTAGTTGTAATTTCTGAATCCTCAGCCTAGGAAGAAGAATCAGGAAGAGGCTTAAGGCTTTCTGAGTTGAAAAGACAGTGAAGACTGAGAAGGTTGATCTTGCATGACTGGATTCAAGTACAGAGGGTAGACTGAAGGAAGAAGTTCCAGAAATATGCTTAGAGTAGCCTTTGCATTTTTGCTGAGAACTACTCAGTGTCTACCTAAAGCTCAAGTCTGGGAAACTGGCAAAGAATCATTGGAAACTTGAATGTGAACAGTTCTCAGAATTAACACCAAGTGGAAAGACAGGTGAGAACTGTTCACTGAGAGCCTCCAGTGGAATCTGAGAGGGCCACACATTAGCAGTGGAACTATAGGACAACAGGAGTGGAATCTGCTCTACTCCATCCATTACCAAGCTTAAGGCAGCCTTAAAAAAAAGAGATCACATTGACAAAACTAACTGAAAATGCCAGGTAGAAGCAAGTGCAGCATTTTAACAAATGCAATACCACACTGCCACTCACAATTGCAGCATAGGAAAGAGAACATGAAAAGAAGAAAAAAAGACTAGACATGCCTAGGAACAATGTAAAGAACAATCAGGACTAAAAAATAACTCAGACAATAGAAATAAATATGAGAAATGAGAAACATTGTGAAAAGAACACTGCATCTGAATTTATAAAACTATGTTTAACTATTTACAAGTGAATAATAAACTGAGGCTATGAACATAGCGTGAAGTGTAAGAAAATCAACCCAGACACTAATGTGATTATTTGTCTACCTGGGGTGATTGAGAATGGATTAGAAAGACTGGAATAGGCATGAGAATAGAGAGGATTGAGGTCCTGGTATGGTGATATTCTCTCAGCTCTGATGCAACGTTTTACATAGCCCCTGCCTATGCAAAGAAATGATGAAAATCAACTTGAATATGGGGTAATCTAAGTAGGGTTCAAGGAATAATATGTGAAACTACTAAGTCAGGTGCCAGATGCTTACAGCGGTAATACTAGCTATTCAGGAGGCTGAGATCTGAGAATCACAGTTCAAAGTCAGCCAGGGCAGGAAAGTCCAGGAGACTTTAATAAATACTCAGAAAAAGCTGGAAGTAATACTAAGGCTCAAGTGGTAGAATGCTATCCTTGAGCAAAAGAAGCTCAGGAACATTGCCTAGGCCCTGAGTTCAAGCTCCAGGATCAGCAAAAACAAAAACAAACAAACAAACAAAAAACCAACCACCGATAAAAATAGGGCAGAAATCAGCAAACTAAAGTAACTTTAAAACAAAATATCTTTACATCAGTAAAGCTCAGAGCAAAAGGTATTGTGTACAGTTACACTAGTTTATTAGTAAGCTTTTATGAAGGTGTCAATTTAGAAAAGTGAGTGTTTTTGTGTGCATGCTATGAGCAAAGGGTAAAAATTCTGTAAATAATGAAAACTGGGTTTCCTCCTAGAACATGGTATTTAAACAAGAGAAAGGGGAAGACTGTACTAGGTCATGTGGTGATGAACTGAAATAAAAAATGTTGGTTGTTATAAGTCGTAGCTTTTGTCGTGTGTAAATGGATTAAATACAGGAATAGAGATATGTGCAAATATGTGAGTACACACATATATATCTGAGTACACACACAAACACACACACATACACACACACACACAGTTCCTGGCTTCTGTATAGGCCTAGAAATAATAACAATAACCCTAGAATAACCCTAGAAATAATATGATCATCATTCTCTGGTTAAAGTAACTCAGACTCTTCAGATACTTTTTTTTATATGAAAGTTGGGCAGGGAAATTGAAGATAGGCTTGGGATAACTTGTTGTGCATGAAAGCCAGCATGTGCTCACGAAATAATGGGCAGATTTAAAATTGACACAAAATCCAATGTGAGGGGAATCCCATAGCTACACTTGAGAAAATTTCCAGACAGAATTAAATAATACTAGCGAGAAATTGTAACCTCGTGAGAAATTGTAACCTAAAATGCAATTTGAGTATTAGTGCACACTCTTTATTATGGTTTGAATTTTCCCACGTGCTTAGTACCCTAGCTAGGTAGCTTATCTTGGGAAACTGAAAACCTGAGTAGGTGTGGTCTGCCTGGAGGAAGTAGATTAGTGGGGGTGCATTCTTGGAGGGATCTTCTTCATGACCATTTCCTGTCTCCTCCTCTTCTCCTCTTCCATGAGATGAAGAAGCTCCTGTAGTGCATGCTCCTACCACCATGATTCTAACATTATTGTATTCATGATTATACCCTTATTATCAGCCCCCAAACACAGGGAGTGTTCATGGACTGAATCTGCTCAAACAATAGTTAAAAGCAAATCTGTCCCTTCTTAGTTTCTTGTGTCAGCTTTATGTGTTGCTGATGAGAAAAATAGCTAACAGACCAATACAAATAAATAGTACAAAAGACAAATCACAGGCTGGGTGTAGCTCAGTGGCAAAGCACTTGCCTAGCAAGTGCAATGTCCTAGGTTCAATCCCCAGTACCAGAAAAGAAAAGACCAAAAATATATATAAATATAGTTTAAAAAAAAAGAAGACAAGGGCTAGGAATATGGTCTAGTGGCAAGAGTGCTTGCCTCATATACATGAAGCCCTGGGTTCAATTCCATAGCACCACATATATAGAAAATGGCCAGAAGTGGCACTGTGGCTCAAGTGGCAGAGTGCTAGCCTTGAGCAAAAAAAAAAAAGCCAGGGACAGTGCTCAGGCCCTGAGTCTAAGGCCCAGGACTGGCCCATTAAAAAAAAAAAAAAGAAAGAAAAAGAAAAGAAAAGACAAATCATATGGGAAGAAATTGGCTTACAATAAAATTTTGTTTATAACATGTAGGAGACATGAGGAATTTTTTTTAAATCCTATTATCTAACAATACAAAAAATATCATTGCAAAGAAGATTCTCAGACAAACACTAAAATTAGTGATGAAGGTATATTGTGATACAATACACTTACATAGTGCTGAATATCTCCCTACAAGATACTTTTATAACGCAACTGTATAATGGAGACACCACCTTCACTAAGTGTTCAAAACTGGCAGCATCTTGAATATTGCTCCTTAGTGCTGTGTTGAGTTGGAACTGACTCTGTTGCTACAGTATTCTTACTCAAAATTAATGACTTCAGCTGAAGGATGAGAATACATGAAACAAACTATGCTGGGGCTTTCTGCAAGGTAACCACATATATTCCTTGAAACCACTGAGACATTCTAAGATAACGTGGAGATACATAATCTGAATTCAATGGAAAAGCTGTATTATATAATGAAATATTCCCCCAAATTTGAATACAAAGCAATGTTTCAAAAAACCTCAGTAGTCAAAGAAAATATTGCAAAGGGAATTAGGCAATAATTTAAAGTGAAAGAAAATGTAGAATATAATGAGTACGAGAATAGGAAAAAAATTATTCTTAAGTATATATATGTAGATATATAAATGTGTATTTACATAATGTAATAAATGCATAAAGCATTCACACGCAAACACACACTAAAATCAGTGACTTAAGATTTTATTTTATGAAACTGAAAGATTGCCGCACAAAGGAAGTACCAATTAAAAAGCAAGAAAATATAATAACAAGAATAGCAACCCAATAAAATTCTCCAAAATAGCAGCAGTCAATGTAGCTACACAAAGAAAATTTAAAAAAAAAACCTATTAATGAGTTTTAAAATTGTCCAGTAATACTTTTTTAAAAAAAGCAATAGAAGCTGCAAATTTTAGATGTAAAGAATAAAAACAGATAGGACTAAAGAACCTATAGACATTGAAATAATAATGAATAATTTAGACCAACACATTTGAAAACTAGATGACATGATGAATCTTTATAAAACGCATATTACTATAACAGATTCAATAAGAAATAGAATAACTAATGGTCTATATTGATTAAAATTTTTGTTTTGTTTTACTTAAATGTCTTTCTACAGAAAAATATCCAGGCCGTACAATCTTTTTGGGATAGCCTGTCAGACTTAAGAGAGTAACCACATATATTTTATATAAACTCTTCAGGGAAAATAGAAGGTAAAGGATTTTTTTCTTCCTGGTGTTAGGAGCCCATGGCAGTCCTGATTGCCCACCAAAACAAATACATCATGGAAAACAAACTATAGATAAATACCCCTCATAAACCTGTAGTCAAAAGTCCTTAAAGTAGTAACAAGTTGTGCCTAGCGAAACACAGAGTGGTTAATAAACCACTATCAAGTTGAATTTCTAATAAGATTGCAAAGTTGATTACCATTTGAAAAATCAATGTAATTAGCTAATTGATTTTCTTCATGTGAGTGATTACAGCTGACAAAACTCATCAAAACGTACACTTAAACTGAAGCTTTTATTTTATGGAAATTACACTTGACCTGTACAAATGAACACTTCTGTTCTCTAAGAATTCGCAAGAGCTAACAAAATGGAAAGAAGAGGAAAAAATGAATGTGGAGAGTCTCTGATTCCCAACATCCCTTCTTTCAAAGGGATGGTCCTTCTTCTTGGGCATTCTTCTGCCTAGGTGTGTTGTTAACACTTTCCCAAGTCTTACTTCTGCCCCTACATGCTAGATACCTGTAGAAAATGGTGCAGAAAACAAAAGCATGCAGGACTCCAAGGGGACTTCCACTTTTCAAAGAGGCTCAGGAAGCCAATAAAACAAAAACACAAAAAAACACATAAATAACTTAAATGAATCCCAAGCAGATTCTCCTGAGGTTTTGCGGTTAACTAAATGGGGCATCCAACCAATCAAATTGAGCTCATTTATGATTTATGTCTACCTTAGATTATATTATGCCTAATATGACTTCTTGCCTCCATTTCCTTGTTTTTCTTTTTCTCTTTTTTTTTTTTTATTTTTATTATTATTATTATTATTATTATTATTATTATTATTGCCAGTCCTGGGCCTTGACTCAGGGCCTGAGCACTGTCCCTGGCTTCTTTTTGCTCAAGGCTAGCACTCTGCCACTTGAGTCACAGCGCCACTTTTGGCCATTCTCTGTATATGTGGTGCTGGGGAATCGAACCCAGGGCTTCATGTATACGAGGCAAGCGCTCTTGCCACTAGGCTATATCCCCAGCCCTTTTTTCTCTTTTTAAAGCAGGTTTTGTTAGCAATACATAAGAAAAAGTTTCACTGTAAAATATCCAAAAGAAATGAATGGCATCTTCATTCATGTTTCTGTATTGCAACAGGAGTTGGTGTTATTCTTTCATTAGTAATTTCTTACTAGATTAATTAATTAATTTATGAAGGGAATGTCTGGCTTTTCTTTGCAGATGATTTGTATGAAGTATTTTACAGGAAATATAACTACATAGTGTAAATGTGACTGTTAGAGTTTATACAATATTATATAGAGTTTAGACAAGGGAAATCTATCCATTTCTCAATTCTACACCAGAGCAGCAATGTACCCAGAATATCTAACTAAATTTATTTGACATTATCAATATATCCATGTAAGAAATTGATTCATTACTAGTTGTATTGCTTTTCTTTAAAAGAGATCTTGAATAAAAGATAATCAAGAAGAATTCCACAAAATGTTTAAAATATATATGATGAAATCAGATGTAACATAATCTCGTTGAAAATCTTAATTTCTAGAAATTAATATTATTATAAATTGGTTATAGTATATTTCTATTTAGAATCATTGAAAAATGCATAGGACTAATTCTTTTTATAGGAGAAAGTAGGGCTTGGGATATAGCTCAGTGGTAGACTATGTGTTTTGCATACATAACTCAATCCTCCGCTCTAGAATTTTACTAAGTATATTTTGCCTTGAAATAGTAACCTAGACATTTTTACATCCTTTTGATCTTAAAAATTTTTAATTTTAAAATCACGTATCAGAATATTTATGATGATATAAATCTATGCAGATAATGTTATGACTGTCTATGCAGTTAGGCATATATAACATTTTGCATATTACTTTTTCCCCTATTATTTTATGTACCATTTTCCATATTAATACATAATACTTTTAGTGGTTGTATAATATGCCATCATACTTTTTGAGTCATGTCTGTGGGTATATAAATTATATCTTTGACTTTGCAATGACCTATCATGCTGTTGAACTTACAAGTAGTTGCGCTCATGTCCACATACCACATCGTTTTCTCACAATAGCATTTGGATGCTTATATTGATCATTGAATATTGCCAACTAGCTTCCAAAGTATTGTGTTTATTTACACTTCACACAATTGTTTATAAACCAGATTGCCTCATTGAAAGAACAGTGTTTGCAAAGCCTAGCATTCTTTGAAGCAGGCTTTGAAGTAGAGAACATAAAAGCCTTCCATTCACTCTGGACACCCTCCCTCTATCCTGAGGCTTCCTGCTTCCTCCCACCCTCAGTGGAACCATATGCTGTCAATCAAAATCAATTTCCCACATGATGAATAAAAACTTAGCTTTCTATTTTAGTTGTTTTTAATTCTTTAGTGGATGTATTGGAATTGTAAATAGCCACCAGGCACAGTGTGACTTTTTAGTATATGCACACAGGATCAAGCCAGGGAAACTGGGTTATCCACCTCACACATTTCTTTCTTTGTGTTGGGAGCATTCAAGTTACTCTCTTCTAGGTATTTTGAAATATGTAGTTCAATGATGTCAACAGTATAGAATGTTTGAAGTTATTCTTTCTAAATATTCCCAATGTTCCCATGAATCTATTCTGTTTCCAACTCACACCTAACTTCTCAGCACCTGGTCAACTAAAACATGGATCAGAGAAAATATTTTGATTCTCTACTCATAAGCTATTTGTATTTATATATAAACTCATATAAAAGATACTGTTTAGGGTTTTGCTTACACCATTTGAATGGTTAAATGTTTTTATAGATTGATAATATCAATCATTTATCTACTAGAGTTTGTAAATAACTCTCATTTGGTCTTTCAGTTTTACCTTTCTGTTTTTTATACATGAAATAGAATCATGCATATTCTAAGGTATCAAAGTCTCTATTGCTTCTTTGCTGTTCAGGAAAAAGAGCATTGTCTTAATTCCTTGTTAACTCAATGTTGAAGCTTTAAATCCATTTCAAATTATATCAAACATTTTAAGCAACACTTCAGTGAAGGAAGAATGAGGAATTTATCAGAAAAGATAATATTAGCCAGAGAAGACAAAAGAAGAAATTTATTTTTAAAAATAAAAAGAATTTTTTTAATATTGTCATCATTTGAAGGGAACAGTTACATCTGAAAATGTGTAAGGAAGCTAGGACTTAATTTGCACTTGGATGTTAATAATGATAAGCAAACAATCTATTCAATTGAGTCTATTTAATCCATTTAGTATTGTATAGTTCTCTTTCTTGTATCTCCAGTGCCTATTATGCAAACCTGAGGGATGAAAGATCATGAATTACACTGCTACCAGTGGTATTTGTTAATGACTCTTTAAATTGGCCATTACTATTATACCTGTTTATGTTGGCTTGGCTGTGGTAGCTCTTTCATTGAGATAGACAACACAATTAATTTACTTCAGTCCTTTAATATATTTGGGTTGAATCCTGTTATAATGCCTGTCAAAACTAATACCAGTCTGAACTGCTAAGAAGATAAGTTTGCCAAAATTTTTCAAACAGCAGTACCAATTTTTGAGAAGCAAAGCAGGGAGAAATTGTTGGCGGGGGTGAGGGTAGGGTGGGAATAGATCCCTTCATGTCAATCACTTAGGTAAAAGAGAACTGAATCAGATGGAAAGAAAACTGTAAATTTTGGGTCAATACAGATTGCCTACCCCATTAGGCCAATCTTTGTTAGCAAATGAAGATATGATTCTGAAATTCATTTTTTCTCATTTTAGTCTACTAAAATACTATGAAACATTGACAAATATGCAAGAATAATTTTTTTCATTTTTATATTAAATGTTCATGATGTACTGAACCCAATTTTCAGCAGTTATGAAAAGTGCAGAAAGAAAACACTGTCAAGTAGACAAGGAGACCTCAGAAAAGGTGATGTTTTATTTTGAATTTGAGCTGCTATTTATACATAAAAAAAAAAAAACCACTCTTCAAGTTGCCATTGAGAGGGTTTTTTGTTGGTTTCGTTTTAGGTCTTTTTTACCAATGACTTTTAAAGAAAAGGTTGAAGCAAAGATGGTATTGACTTAGTTCACAAAGTGAGTTAATAGAACATTACATTTTTCCATTCATCTTGCCATGATTCTGAATGTTTGTTTCAGAAATGATAAAGAACATAGCATTTTTAAACAAAAGAGTTCAAACAAAAGAAAGCAAATCAAATTCTCGAAATTTTCCATAAAAGAGATAACGTCTTATCTTCTGATGCTCAACAAAGAATGAAGAAACAAAATTTTGAGGATTAATTTTATTTTCATTTTTATTTGTAGATCTCCATGTGTCTACATTGAATTATTTTATATTTCATTCTTTTTGAAGCTGAATTTGCTTAATGATTAAATTTAGAAGTTCAGAGTAGATAATAGGTGAAGTTCATGAGACCACATAACACAAGGACATAAGTTGGAAATATATCAAAGTTGTATCATGATAAGGATGCTACTCAATCACTTTTTTGTATCTGTGCTGGTCTTTAGGCTGGGTACTATCCCTGAGTGTTTTGTTCAGTTAGTGCTCTGCTACTTGAGACACAGCTCTACTCCTGGCTTTTTGGTATTCAGTTGCAGATAAAAGTCTCACAGACTTTTCTGCCCTGGCTGGCTTAGAACCAAAATTCTCAATTCTCAGCCTCCTGTGTAGCTAAGATTATGAGTCCCATCAGTACCCAACTGTCTAATGACTTTAATTGCTCAACACTAAAATTATTGTAAATCAATTTATTTATAAGGCAAAAGATGATGATAGTCCAATTGAAATTTTAAATTAAAATAATTTCTGAATATCTGATAAAGAATATAATTTTATGTGTGAACATATTGACAGACATTTTCCTCTTGTGCTTGGCTGTAATCAGAAGCTGGGAAAGTCAATCTCAGAAGGCCAACTTGGAGGTTTCCAGAGACATTTGGAAATTCATACATATACTGTACATGAACACACACTGATGCACATGTCATTTTACAAAACCTACTGTGTGGCTAAACTCACTTTTATGTGTGTCTCTGAAGATAATAAAAATTGTCATGTTCAAAAATAAATAAATACATAAATAAAATAATTTATTATGATATTAAAATAATAGATCTTTATATTTACATATATTGCATATACAATATGCAAGTATTACATATAAAATATATGTATATATATCACATATACAAACATGTATTTGTGTGATGTGTATATATATATATCATACCATTTGATTGGTGACACAAAATGATGATTATGTTATGAAAGATATTCTGAAAATGGAAATGTATATTTCCTGTTTCTCTTCTTCTTTGCAAGTGTATTCTTTATTTAAAAAATTTATTGTAAATGTGATGTACAGAGGGCTTACAGTTACATAAGTCAGATAGAGTACATTTCTTTTTGAACAGTGTCACCACTTCCCTTGTTTTCTTCCAGTTTTTTCCCTCCTGACTCTCCTCCTGGACAAGTTGTATAGTTCAGTGTCAACATAGTATCTACTGAGTATCACTGCTGAATTTGTTCTCCCTTTGTCCTGCCATTTATGTGCCTTTCAATTATCCTCCCCAAATCAGAAAAACTTACAACAGTGACAGGAAATATACAATAGTTCACAGTTTAGATATTTATATGTGTATATAACATTATAAATAAATATGTGTATATGTTATATACATATTATTTATACATATTGCACAAGAACTTCATGTTCATTACAGAAGAATTAAAAGATAAGAGAAATAACTTCCCATTGCATATACTCCAAGCACCCCTAAATATTGTCTTAATATATTGAGGTACATTTTGTATATGCCTCTCTTTACCCATTTACTAAATATCTTCTTTGGATACATGAGCCATTGGTGCCTGGATAGAAACATACTCTTCACTTGAGTTATGTAACTGTAACCACTCTGTACAGCACCTTTATAATAACAAGTAGAAAAGATACTTTGTTTAATATGCGTCATAATTGGCATGACTCTTCTGAATTCATCAATAGTTGCTTTAAGTGTCATTCACCCTTGGAAGACAGACATTTTGCTGTTAGATACAGTATTCTCGGTTGATGATAGTGGTCAGAAGATTAGCATGTTTACTGATTTTTAATATTTAGCTTCTCTGTTATTGTCTGTTATTTCTGAGAGAAGAAAAAACTTTTATTGGCATGTATTTTAATTTGTTGCTTGATTTTGTCATTTTTTACTTCATCTGTTCTGAAGTTCTGTTTTAAAAGCATAGTTATAATTGTTATATATTTCTATTAAGAAGACTTTTGTTCTTCTAAAGTCTCTGTTTATGTTTAATAATATGCCTTGAAGTTTAAGATTTTTTTAAAATCTGTATTTAATATACTTTTTCCAGTGTTCTTTGGTTTACTATGTGTATGGTGTATATTTTTTATTTTATTCATTTAGTTTGAATTATGTCTAAAGTTTTATTAACCATGAAGAGTTGAGCTATATTTCTTGCTTTTAGAATATCTGAATTATTCTTTGCATTTTTAATTTAAAAAAATCTGACAGCACATGGTTAGGTCTATTTTACTTAACTGATTTTTTTTAATTGAACTTGGGGTTGAATTTACACTTGCTTGACAGAAGTTTTATCATTTAAGCCTCACCTCTTGCCCTGTAAATCAATTTTTATGTTGGGTTTTTATTTTCTTAGAATTTAATGCCTTTTTTGATAAAGTTGGAGTAAAGCTTCTATTTCTTCACATGCTTTGCATAATCCCATCTACAGATTTTTGTTTCAAATTTCATTGTATTTATGTATTATTTGGTTATAATTCTGCTGATTTAATGCATTTATACACCCTTTTTTCTTTTTACAAGAGACATGAACTTGTTATACTGCCTAGTTATCTTGTTTTGTTTTGTTTTGTTTTTTTGTTGCCAGTCCTGGGGCGTGAACTCAGGACCTGAGCACTGTCCCTGGCTTCTTTTTGCTCAAGGCCAGCACTCTACCAATTGAGCCACAGTGCCACTTCCGGCTTTTTACTATATATGTGGTGCTGAGGAATCGAACCCAGGGCTTCATGTATACGAGGGGAGCACTTTACCACTAGGCCATATTCCCAGCCCCCTGCCTAGTTATCTTGCTAGGTGCCTCTGTCTCCCAGGTACCTGGGACTACAGATGTGTCCCACTGTGCTAGTTCTGAATATTTTAGATTTTTAAAAAATATTATTTCTCCACTAGCTCTGTAGTTTTAGCTTTTAGTGGTTTTTTATTTTAAGGATCACAGTGCAAATGCTTAGTTTTTATTAACCAACACAAAATTAATATTGTGTCACTTTACATAAAACCACATACCAAGGTCTATGACATTCACATTGCAGTTTTTATATGCATTATATCAGTATGGGTTATAAATTCAATAAACTATGTTTTAAACATATGGAGAAGTACTGTTTATGTTAATTCAGATAATTATCATTTTCAAAGTTTGTCATCAATTTCTGAGAATGCAGTTTGTAGCTGGTATAATTTCCCTCCTGTCAGAATAAACTGATTTAGTTTGATTTATATCTCTTAAGAAGCTAGTCTATTGTTCATTTTTATTTAAAAAGCCAATCTGCTGTTCAATATTTTATTCATAGATTTTAAATTCCTCCTATTGATTACATTTAGAATCACTATAGTTTCATGAGGAATTGACCTTTTTACTATTATAAAATGTTTCTCTTTATCCCTGGAATTATTCCTTAAGTTTATTTTGTCAGATTTAATATGAACACTCTGGCATTCTTTTGAATAGTTTTTCATGGAATATTTTTTTTCCATGCTTTAATTCCTAACAATGCTTTATACTTAAATTGGATTTCCTGTAGACAGCATATATGCAGTCTGGGTTTTCAAGCAACCTGACAATTTTTATTTTTATTGAAGTGTTTGCCATATACAATAATAATATGAACCACAAATATGTGCGTGTGTGTGTGTGTGTGTGTGTGTGTGTGTGTGTGTGTGATGGTATAAATTTTGTGTGGAAAACAAAAATTGGAAGAAATAGTATTTCAGTACATTACTTATCCAAAAATATGAAAAGATATTGCTTATGGAAATAAATGCTAAAATAATTAATGAGCTATTTAACAATATTGCAATATACACAGTATTTCAAAATCAGTGCATATTTAATAATCATGTCACATTTAGATTCAAATTAGACATAAATCATGCTCCAAATAACCAAATGGGACTATATGAGTAGACTGCACATTATATCCAATCTAAATATCAGTGTTGTAGAGGTTAATTCTATCATCTTTTTTCTATTTTGTATTTGCTCTAGCTCTTCTCTGTTTCTCTTTTCTTATCATCTACATCTATTATCCTTAGATCAATACATTTGGGGTATTAATTTTATAATTTCATTGTTCCTCTACTGTCACAGCTTATCTATATTTTATTGTTTGATTTTACTTCTTGGAGTATATGATAAGTAAGATATACTTCATATATAAAGTGGGAGCATTTTTGAAGTGTTTCTCTCCATACTTTCACTTCTCCTTTGTCTACTGTTACTGTATTATTATACCTTTCATTTCCATTCGTGCTGTAAACTTCATCATTGCTTAAGAAATTTAAGTCTTCTTAGAGAACCCACCCCTTCAGAGTTCTCCAGTAATCCACTTTATCTCATAATTTCCCCTTCTAAACTAAGTTTTCTCTGAAATTAGTATAACATTTCCAGATGTCCTTTTTCTCCTTTCCTTCCTTTCACATCCTTTTCTTCTCAGATGCTCCCCATTAATATAAGAATTCCAGATTTCTTTCAGTGTCTTTCAGATATCCTACCCAATTTCCATATGCACGACTGAGGCCTTTCCAGACTGGTTCTAGTGAGTGAAATCCCCACATTCTTCTATGCCTGGTTTCCCCATTGGTTTGGCTCTAAGTTCATGGAGTTTACTCTAACATTCATGCAAGTCAACATGCATGCACCCAGTCAAAAAGCTCAATAGCAGTGATCTGGATCTCCCTTAATAGGCAGCTACTTCCATTCTCATATTCTTCCTTAGAGCTTCATGCCACCACAGCCAGCCATAGTGTTGACCTGTGTGTTCTTCACTCATTGAGACAGTTTGAGTTTCCACCCCACTCTGGTGTTCTTCGCTTAATCATGATAGTGGAGGGACTGTTAAATTCATTGGATTTTTTTTCACCTGAAGTCACAATAGTCTCATGCTACCAAAAGCCCAGAGTCAGTATACTCTTACATGTATATTTTTATGGCTTCTAGTTCATTCTTTCTGGGTTTAAGGAAGTGTTTATGTCCTTAACCACAACCATCATGTACACATTTGACCATCCTATCAATTTAGGAAAATGCTATTTGGATGGTAGCAATGTCTGACCATTGTCAGTAACCAAAAAATATTGGTGTCAATCCCTTACCATTTGAATTCATTGCCCAGATACCAATGTTTGGTTTTATTGACTAAATAACCAAAATAATTATCCAAATTAATCTTTTTTTGTAATTTATACACAGCAGGGAAAATACACTGTGAAGCAGCAATTGGAATATTTCATTTTATACTTCTTATAAAACCTAAGAAATCCTAGAAATAATTGACCATTTTTCTTTCTAAATATGAATTTATTTATTGACGAGTTAAGCCTTTATATTTGTTTAAAAGTGTATAGAGTAAAATCTTAGTGAATCTTTTCTTAAGTGAAAATTGAAAGTACTATTAATTCTTATGTTTAATTATTCAGTATTATGGAAAAAAAATTAAAGCATCTGAATTACTTAATTTTTCCATCAGCATCCACATAGCAAAGCCATAAAATTGGAGTTGAATTTTATAATGACTTATTTTATTTATAATGACTTTATTTTATAAAATAACTGGGCACTGATAGCTCATACTTTCATACTCAAGTAGCTGAGCTCAGAAAGATTGCCGTCTGAAATCAGCCCAGATGAATTCTTACAGAGTCCATCTTCAGTCAACTAGCTAAAAGGCAGGCGATAACTCTGGCTATGGTTCAAGGGGTATGGCACCAAACAAAGAGGGAATGTAAGGCAGATAGATAGATACATGATAGATAGATAGATAGATAGATAGATAGATAGATAGATAGATAGATAGATAGATAGATATAGATATCTCACAGCAAATTACTAGCAGTCATGATACTCTCCTCAGCCATTGCTAAATGAGTAATGATACCATATTATTTTGAAGATTGATATGTGGCTCTGTGTTATTAGAATGAGACTAAGTAAATTTGCATTATGAACCCACAAAGCCTCTTGGAGTGAAAAAAGATCGATTAATTAATATTAAGTGATTAATTAATTATTTGATTAAATTAATTAATTTAGTTAATTATTAATATTAATGCTGATTAATTTTCATGCTAATTCTTTTACTAATATTTCTGAGAGACTTTGAATGTCCAAGCTCAAGGCTCATCATCACAGGGAAGTAACGGAGCCAGTGAAAGGCTTATCAAAGGAGAAAAAACAGACTATCAGGGACTCCATGAATGAACTCCACTCACAGTGTGAAACAGTGAGTTGGTGCTCAATGATACTTGGAACAGAAACTTATTCCAGCTTTCTGCTCAGTGAAATTCTAAGGCACTGTACTAGTCCCAGGCAGAACTAAGGACAAAATTTAACATCTCACTCTCAGCTGTGCTGTCACTGTGCTAGGGTACTGGAAGCAGAGCTAGGACAAAGAACTGGGCTTTCACTTTAGAAATGTGTATAGATATGCACAAGGCAAAATAACCTTTGGTGAAGAGTATAAACAACAAATTCAGCCCAGGGAAAATTCAGATAAGCCTTGGAAGTAATCTTCCTCCTTGTTTAATTCTTGTCATCCTTTATTGTCTATGAATAACTTTTTGTGTCTCAACTTCAACTTTCACCTACTGGCTCCACAAAAGTAAATAACAAAATAATTAAACATTATCAAAACCATTGACCTGGCCATGTATAAATGTTGCATGTTTAATCCAATAGGGATATCTTATGTTTCTCCTTCAGTTATTCTGTCGCTGACATGAGTCTTATCTTTGCCCCAAGTAGATACTCACTTCTTATCACAAAATGGACATTTCCATTACATGGAAGAAAAGTTGAAGCACAGGAAATACAATTTACCAGCACAGTAGTCAAAACTGCTAAGCCATGTATTCTCATTTATTTATACACATTTATCTCATTTCCTTAGCAGACATAAGACAAAGAAATGAGGCTAAAAGATAAAGTGTACGGCAGTTTCCTAATATATTACAGTGTAGATTTTGATAGACTGACTATTCCTTCACCTCTCTTCTCCCACTTTCGTCAATAGCATTCCTATATAATAGGCATAGATTAAAAAAATTATACAAATGTTAAATTCCTTATCTCAGAGAGACAAATCTGGCATTGAAAGTAATAAAATGTTTTTTCTAATATGAAATATCATTGCTATTAAGTTACTTTGGTAAGTTTACTTTGCAATTGTACTCTCTTTACTTACTAAATATGTAATACAATTCCTGGACTATGGTTCAAAATCTACCCATGAAACCTTTCTTTTTCATAATACATAACATGTGAGTTTCCTGGCATATAAAGAAACCTTAAGAAAGCATGATTCTTTAATAACATACTATAGAGAAAATGTCTCTTAAAGCATACTTTAAGATAAAAGTAATCTAATTTTATAATTATGGGTAGAAAAAGTTCTATGTGGTTAGCATGGATCTAACTATGATAATATGATTTCAATGGAATTGGCACAGTTTACCAACTATGACCACAGTTATTTGATTGCTCATCCTAGGTGGGCTTTCTCCAAGATTTTAATCAGGAACAACCAATGATTGCATGAAATACCAATTAAGCTTGAAATCAAACATTGCTGTATTTTCTATCTTAAGTGCAATTTACAGAAAGATTATATTTGATTCACATGTACATCTATGGTGAAAATCCTACAGCTACTTGTTGGCCCTTTTTTTGTTTGATTGGTTTTTGTTTTGTTTTATTTTGTTTTCCTACCTTAGTAGAGAGTAAGGTAAAACATTCTGCCAAGATGTAAACAACTCAGTCTCACGTGTCCAGAGATTTGATCCAAATTCAGAAGATAGTTTAGCTATTTCTATTGTTTGCATTTTGCAAAGCCCAATTTCTAGTTTCTGTTAGAATGTAGAGTCTTTAAGCAAATAAACACAAAAATAAATATTCAGAATACTTGTAGAGCCAAGAAAGAAAAGGAGCTCTACAAATCTCATTTTGGTGCATGAAGAAGCCAATTACATAACTTTGAAATACCACCATTTAGGGTTCCCTTGCTAAATGCTTAGATTTCAAGATCACAGGAAAAATATATTGGAAAACATAGGTTTGAGGTTTCAATTTAACCATGTTATTTATAAAGCAATTTTTGAAAACAACTGTGTCATCTTTTTCCAATTCATGTCAACTAAGTGGCATAGTTTTAAATATGTGACTGTCTTTCATGCTATAATACATATTTTCCCTTCACGTAAAACCCTCAACCCATGTATAACAGTATTTTTAACTAATAAATTTGCAGTCAATGAAAGATACTTAAACATGCATAATATAGCTGAATGGATTTTTATTTGGCATTACTTTAAAATTAATAATAGAGGAATAAAACTTTATCTTAGTCTGTTACAACCTATATTAATAAGGGAAGAAATAAATAAGTAATTTCTTCTTTCACCAAGATTTATAACTAGGCAGTGGCTGAAAAGAATCAGTCATTGAAAGCTATTTGGGGAATTATCTTTCTTTTTTAGTAAAAATAGTATTTATAAGTGCTTGTCTATTTGGATTGGATGGATAGATAGATAGATAGATAAATAGATGGATGGATGGATAGATCTGTAAACTATCTATGTAGACCTAAGATGCCTATAGCATAATAACTTTAGAGTATTTCTGAAATACAATTTTTTAGGGAAAATAAGAAGATGGTGGGGAAAAGACTATGTGGACCATGGATCATAACTTTAAAAACTGAGCATTTTTCCCCTTGATTCCTATTTGAAAATGACAACCACAGATGAGGAAAATTTGCAGATTATTGTTTCTCTTTGAATCAGTACAATGTATTCTTGGTCAGAGCTCAGAAGGAACTTTTATTTTCTTATAAGCAACTACAGAAAAAAAAAATCCTCAACAATACATTAAACTTTTTACCTATTTTCCTTCTTTTTCCAACAGAAAATTTTTATAGTTAATCAAAACAGCCCTTACAAAACAATAGTGTCCTATATCTAATGTGATCCATAGCTGTCCTGTCTAGGGCAAATATTTCCTCTTCATTCTTTGTTTCATATCATCCAAGTAAGTAAAATTCATTTTTATTTCATTTTATTTAATTATTTTCCACTGCTCACATCAAATAAATTATGCATCTGTTTCTTCCCAGTGATTACAGAGAAGAGGTATAATTTTTTACTGCTATTTTTTAACTTTCTTTGTAAGATTTCTCTTGTGAGTGAGTACGCCCATATAGTATATGACAGTGATCTTTTAACATCTAAAAAACTAAAATCTTGAGTGACAATAAAAATAAGTAACTTCGTGACTTCCTCAGTCATTGGAGAAAAACTAGGAAAAGGATTAGCATTTCAAATTTATATCAAAATGCCAATGAGAACCAGATCACTTCAAAACTTACCATCAGCCTTCTTCAAGATCACGGTAAGCCAGCTGACCTGTTAGTTCAGCTCTGTTTTCAGTTTTAACAAAGACTTAATTGGAAAATTACAAAACAATGTTGTCATGCAAAACTTCCAAGAGTGCATCTGTTTCTAATGTACACTGAATAATTTAATGATGAGACATTCAGTGGTCTACTCATTGTAAGTCTCAGTTGTTAAATATGCCAGAATGAAGCAAGACGTCTTTAAATAGTAGGCACATTTTTGGTACATTAATTTCCTCACACTCAGAAGCAGAGAATGTAATTCTAACTGTCACTTTGTGTAAAGCTCTGTTTACTTTAAAATGCTATTTACAGCCTAAATGTCTTATTCAAACTGATTAACTATAGTGGGATTTAAAACTTTCATAAAGCCTATTTATTATGGATAATGTTTTTGAATTTTTTTCATTCCCTTTAGACTATGATTTAGGAAATCTATCTGATTGGCATTAAAATACAGGTCTCTCCGGCCTAAGCTTGAAAATGATAAACCAACAGTGTTCCAGAAGAGATTGAATTTAAAATGTAAACCACAACAAGATGTAGACCCTGGACTGTAATGACAGGAAGTAAACACTTTTTTTCCTCCAAGAGATTAGAATGGAGAATCAATCCAGAATACCCAATTCCACACAATTCCAAAGCGTTTACCAAACATTATCTTCATTTGTGATTAAACTCAGTTAACCACACCCATGCTAACCAGCTTGATATTCCACCTCTCTGTACAGTGCAGAATATCTAATTTCACATGTCAAATATGGTTACCCTATCTAGAGCCAATGAGTCTACCCAATGTTCTAGAGATATTAATAATAATGTTGAATGACAATTGCATATTTTACCAGGAAGGTAAAATGAGAATTCTCCATTAAGGAACTGTAAGTAGAAAAAGTTTTATAATAGAAGTTGTTAAACTACTATGATCAAACATTATTTCAGTTACAGAGAGATAGTATATTGAAACAATCAACTTCACTCATTTAGAATATCAAATAACTCCTGCATTTAAGTTTAGTACCATCCTATTTAAGGTTGTAAAAACTATACCCCAGTGAATTCTTGTTCTCCTTTGCTTTAGTAATTGTGGGATAAATAGGACTCTCTAACATAATTTAAAAGTACTTGAAGAGAGCTTTAAAATTTAATAACTTTATATAAGTGTGACATAATCTGATGAGAAAAGTGTTAGAACTTCTAATCCTTGAGTCATTGAAGACCATTACAGTGAGAGGTTTCTCAAGAAAAACTATGAAAATGATAAGTGAAATTACTTCAAAATATTGTTGTAATTATTTTCCTATTCCTTCTTATTTCTTATTTTGAAGGACATCATAGAGGTGTTTTCCTAATACTGTTGCTTCTCAAATACCTGTGCGACTTATGTTATCTCTAGTTAGATGCTCCAGCAATTTAATATTTTCCTGATCTTCTTTCCCTGACTCCCAACTAACATATGCACAGGAAATACAGGCAAATTTTAATCTATCACAAATCTTACCTTAGAAAGTTACTTTGGCTTGAAAAAATACATAAAACATTGCTTGATTAAATTTTAGTTATTTTTACACAACTATTTGGCTTTAAACTTTTTTATTTTATTATAAAGGTGATGTACAGAGGGGTTGCAGTTATATAAGTAAGATAATGAGTAAATTTCTTGTGGAACAGTGTTATCACCTGCCTCACTCTCTCCCATTATCCCTCCCCCCCGACTCCCCTCCCCCCAATTTGTAAAGTGCATTTCCAATGTACTGACACAACTATTGACTGCATATTTCAATTGAAATTTTAAAATTCAAATCCACAGTTAACTGTGTTAGTCACACTTATAAGTAACTGAAAAACATAAGTGAAGAAAGAAAGATAAGGTAGTTTTTGACACTTTCTAATGGGGACATAGAAAACACAGTAAACGTGGTAAGAAAACTGTAGAATTGTCAAGACACTGAGACATGCCATAGATAAAAAGAGAAAAAGGAGGCAATGGGAGGTTGAGAGCAAGAGGTTAAAGAGGGGAGTGAAAGATTTGAAAAAGATTTTCAAATCATCCCAATCATGATAGTTGGGAAACACAATTTTTCATCTGAAGTGGCACTGTGGCTAGAAGGAATGGCTCAAGTAATGAGCAGAAGAAAGAAGGAGAGTAAGACAAAGGAGATCTAGAGAGGCCAGGGGTCCTGAAGATTCTCAGCAAGTGAAAGGCAAGTAAAAGCGTTCCATGTATCCATAGGGAAGCTTGCAGTACTTGACTTGGTAGCCTATTTTCACGTATTTAAGTCCTTCAACCTTCCCAGAGTGGAAGAGGAAGCCATGTCATGGCACAGTACATAACTGGGTGATGGTATATAACTCAAATTTTCAAAAGTACACCAGAGTGATAGCCTTGGAAGGGGTGATAAATGGCATCAAGACACATTTTAAAAGCAGACTCAATAAAGTTTTCTAGTGGAAAGAATACATGTCAAATGAGAGATGACTCCAGGCATTTTCATTCAACATCCAGAAGGTCAAATTGGAGAAAGCTCTGCCTACTTCAATTGTCTAAGACCATCATATGAGGAAAGTTGGAGTGATCAACTTTTCCAAAGACTATAGTAGAACAAATAATATAAGAACCCACAATTGATCATTAGTAGAGCTAAATGAAGATCCCTCAATTTTTAGTGAACTAGTGGGGTGGTAAAGGGGGCCAAAGGGAGTAGATTTCAGAGATTAGAAGAGTAGAGAAATCAGAGATGGTACAAGTAGACACTGCTTCTGTTTATTGTGAAAGGGAGTAAAGAAATGTGATGAAAGCTCTGAGAGCAAGTGTGGATATGAGAAACTTCTGCCTGAGGTGAAAGAAATACTGCATGAAAACAATGAGATAAGAGGAGAAGGGTCAGGAGAGAAGGGGAACAATTTCCAGTGACATGTCTTTGGGTTGACTGAGTAGACTGAGTAGTGGTTGATACATAGCACAAAGCTGAGGAAGGGCATTCAGCCAAGAGCGTGGAAGGAAGAGTACACTAATGTTATCTCTTATGGGTAGGAAGGTGGTAGTAAAAGCCTGGAGACACTCTCTTTAAATTTCTGTAGTAATATTGGAGAGACTGTGGGAAATGAAGTTTTGGGATAGGATATACTATATATTCATATTTTTTTCTTGTTTTTTGTGCTCTACCACTTGAGTCATAGCTCCACTTCTGAATTTTTGGTGGTTAATTGGAGATAAGATGGACTTTATGCTTGGGCTTGCTTTGATTTGAGATCCTCAGATCTCAGCCTCTGCAGTAGTTAGGATTACAGGAATCTTGCATATGAATAGTTTTTAATGAAAGCTGAAGAATAAAAGAAGTAGTGATTCATTCTATAATTGCCTGAAAAATTGAGTTACACATTATTGAAAATGTCATAAAAAGGAAAATCTGCTCTTGAGATCAGAGAGGCTAATTCTACCATAGCTTTAAACTTCCCATTTCTTTTCTCTCTTGTTTTTCTTAAAGTATATTTGTAGCTGGGCATGGTAACTTGAGCCTGTAGTCCTCTGTGTCCTACTTGTGAGATAGAGATGGGGAATTGTGGTTCAGAGTCAACCTGGGCATGAAAGTGGATAGGACTTCATCTCACTCAATAGCTGGCCTGGGTAAAAGGCAAAGCCCACCTCAGAAATAACTAGGACAAAAACATGGCTGGAGATATGATTCAAATGGTAGAACACATGTCTTGCAAGTGTAAGGCCAGTGGTTCAATCTCCAGTAATGCATGTAATTTGTTGTACAAAGTTTCAAAAACAGCTGGGAATATGGCCTAGTGGCAAGAGTGCTTGCCTCATATACATGAAGCACTGGGTTCAATTCCCCAGGAGTGGCGCTGTGGCTCAAGTGGCAGAGTGCTAGCCTTGAGCAAACAGAAGCCAGGGACAGTGCTCAGGCCTTGAGTCCAAGCCCCAGGACTGGCAAAAAAAAAAAAAAAAAAAAAAAAAGTTTCAAACACAAGCAGTAGAGGAAATAGTACAGTGATTGAAAAATGAAGTCTGAGCAAAAAGAAGCCAGGGACAGTGCTTAGGCCCTGAGTCCCAAGCCCCAGGACTGGCAAAAAACAAACAAACAAACAAAAACACACACACACACACACAAAAACACAAACCAGTTCACAAAACAGAAGCTGAAGGTATAAATTCAGTGATAAGAGTATTTGCGGGAGAGAGGGGAAGATGGCACTGCCACAGTAGGGAGGCACCCCGACTCGGTCCAACTGAATAGCGAGCTGGGAACTCCAGCACCCAACACCCCATCAAGAACCCAGCAAAACCAGCAGCCAGAAGCAGTGGAGAAACGCAGGAAAACAAAAAGGAGTAAAAAAGAAGAGCCAAAAACCAACACGGAGCCGGAGAATCTACAGGGCACCCTCCCCCCACCAGCCGACCCTGGCCGGAACAGGGCCAGGCTGGGAAAGGGGACCTGGCGGTCTGCAGACCGACTGCCGGGAGCACAGAGTCCAGACATCAGGACTCCACGGACACCGGAGAAAGTGCGGACCAAGACACACAGCAATGGCGGCGATGGGAAATTTGGGTCCACACCGGGAACAGACGTAAGTGGCTGGGGAACCCAGCGGTGCAGAAAGGGAGAGCCAGGAACGCCACCATGACCTTTTTCCACACCCGAAGGACCAATGGCGGCGCAGGACACACACACAATCCAGGACCGGGGCCGGGGGGACAGCCAAGAGTGCAAGCCCCACTCAAGACGCCTGGACCTCGCGGACTTTTACAACTAAAATCTCAGGTGCTGGTGGGCAATACCAGCACAGCAGGGACACCCGGGCCTGATCATGCGCCCCCCTCGCAGCGGAGGCACAGTCTGAGGGCGCTAACCCGCGCCTGGACAGTTGATCCCACTGGGCCCCACACATACTGCACCCCACAGTGGACTCGCGGAAGGGCACAAGCACAACCCAACAACCCAGGGCTGGCTCTGGTAGGTGTACCCCGCTCAGGTGGATGGGGCCACAGCGGCAGCGCCCATTGTAGTGGGAACACAGCACACAGGTGGGCGGGGACCCTGGCAACAGTGCCTGCTCTGGTAGGCGTACCCCACTCAGGTGGGCGGGGCCAAAGCAGCAGAGCCTGCTCTGGTAGGTGCACCTACACAGGAGGGCAGAGCCCTCCATCAGCCCCTGACCACTCAGTTTGGTGCATTTCGCACAAGTGGGTGGGCCATACCTCAACAACACCGGCCCTGGAGCAGTCCACACAGGAAGACAAACTGCCTGAGAGGTGAGCTCCTCTGACCAAGATACAGAGTAGAGAAAAGAACCAAAGAAGAGATAAGCCTCCACGCCACGCTGAATCAGTGACCAGCAAACCCCCAACAGGGGCACGCTAGGGTCGGCACAGCATAGCGGCAGGACACTGTCCCACAGAGAAAGACACAGAACATACTGGCCCCCAAGTGCAGGGAGAGTGACCACCTTAGCAACAACCGAGAAGGTCACGCTCACCCATTGGGAAGCAAGGTTCAACAGGCAAACCCAAACCCAGAGCCAGGACACCAGGGCACAAGGCTCCCACTGATGGACCAGCAGGAACCAGCACAAAACCATACCAGGGAAGCTACCCACAGATCTCCAGATGTGCAAATCACAAAGAAATATAACACAGTTCATCAAAGGGCAAGCCAACTCGCCAGCTCCAAAAAGCAGCACAACTGAAGAGGAGATGGAGAATAAAAAAGCAAATGAGGCCATGTTAACAGAAATGATGGAAAGCATCAGAAACAAAATCAGAAAACAATTCAAGGAGTTTAGAGTGGAAGTCTTGAAGGATATCCAGGAAGCCAAGAAAGAAATGGAAGCAAAAATGGGTACAATGCAAACCTCCGTTAAAGAAGCCCTGAGAAGTGAAATGCAAGAAAAAATAGATTTAAAATACAACTCTTTAAAGGAAGAAATTTCCATGATCAGAGCTGATCTGCCAACCATAAATAGCTCTCTGACATCCATAAACTCCGCAATTGAATCCACAGCACAAAGAATTGACCATATGGAATCCAGAATCTCTCTCTTGGATGATGAAGCAGCCGAAAACAACCAGAAAATTACCACACTCCAAGAAATGGTGAAGCTTCAGGGCAGACTAATCCAGGAACTAATGGAAAAAGGCAAGAGATATAATCTGTGCATAATTGGAATAGAAGAAGGAGCCGAATACCAGAGCAGAGGGCTTCATCATATTTTCAATAAAGTTATTGCAGAAAACTTCCCCAATCTCACAAGGGACCCCATCCAGGTAACCGAAGCCTATAGGACACCTGGCAGGCCAGACCCCAGAAAAGCCACCCCAAGGCACATAATATTCAAGACTTCAGATCTCAAGAATAAAGAGCAAATTCTGAATGCAGCCAAAACGAAGAAAGAAGTTTTCTACAATGGGAAGAGGATCCAAATAACAGCAGACCTCTCCACACAAACCTACCAAGCACGAAGTTAGTGGAAGAACAACATCCAAGTTCTACAGGTAAACAATATGCAACCTAGGATTAAATATCCAGCGAAATTGGAGTTCACATTCGAAGGGAAAACCAGATCTTTCCATAGGAAAGAGGATCTAAAGGAGTATATGAATAAAAAAACAGCCCTACAGCGAATTCTAAGAGGGGAATCCCACTCAACAGAGATCGTACAGGACATACAGACAAACAGAAACAGAAAGAGCAGCTCACTAAAAACAAGAAGAAAAAAAAAAAAGAGGAAAAAACAGCCCAACAAGAAAATGGAAGGAGAAAAAACACTCTTATCCTTGATCTCTTTGAATATAAATGGTATAAACTCTCCCATAAAGAGGAGCAGACAGGCAGAATGGATCCACAAACAAAAAGTTGCCATCTGTTGTCTACAAGAGACCCACATTACAGCAAGGGACAAAAACAGGCTCTGAATGAATGGATGGAGCAAGATCTTTCAAGCAAATGCACCTACCAAAATGGCAGGTGTAGCCATCCTGATCTCAGACAAGCTGGACTTTTCATTAAAATCAACTCAAAAAGACAAAGAAGGACACTACATTTTAATACAAGGAAAAATCCAGAATCAAGACATCACGGTGATAAATGTATACTCACCGAACAAAAGAGGACCCACATATATCAAGCAAATTCTCACAGAATTACAGAACAAGACAGATGCAAACACAATCATAGTGGGAGACTTTAATACCCCACTCTCTCCAAGAGACAATTCCAACACCCAGAGGATCAGCAAGGGAGCTGAGGACCTAAGTAACACCATATCCCAAATGGATCTGACAGATCTATACAGAATCTTCCACCCTACAGAGACCCAATACACCTTCTCAGCAGCCCATGGATCATACTCCAAACTAGACCATGTCATAGCCCACACAAAAAACCTCAGCAAATACAAAAGTATTGACGTCATCCCATGTATTATATCTGATCACAGTGAAATAAAGGTAACCCTCAATAACAATCGTTACCACAGAGGCTATACACATTCTTGGAGGCTAAACCCCACACTGTTATCCAACACATGGGCCACAGACCAAATTAAAGATGAAATCAACAAATTCATAAGCCACAATGACAATTAAAATACATCACAAAGAAACCTATGGGACACAGCTAAGGCAGTACTGAGGGGCAAGATCATTGCCCTCAGCACTCACATTAAAAGAATGGAAGCAGAGCAGGTGAATAACCTCACGATGAAACTAAAACAACTGGAGAAACAAGAAATGACCGAATCTAAAATGACTAGGAGGAGAGCGATCACAAAGATTAAAGAAGAGATAAATCTGATTGAAAAATAGAAAGACCATTCAACAAATAAATAAGACTAAAAGCGGGTTCTTTGAGAAAATAAAATTGACAGACCGCTCGCAAGGCTTACAAAAAAAAGAAGAGACTCATATACGTAAAATCAGGGACTCCACCGGAAAAATTAGAACAAGTACACACTATATTCAAACAATCATAAGAAGCTATTTCCAGAACCTCGATTCAGTAAAAAAACAATAATTTTACAGAAATGGATCAATTCTTCGAGAAGTATAAACTGCCCAAACTGAACCAAGAAGAAATAAATCAACTAAATAAACCAATAACTTACAGTGAGTTACAGGAGGTAATCAAGAACCTCCCAACAAAGAAAAGCCCAGGCCCAGATGGATTCACCAACAAATTCTACAAAACCTTTAGTGAGGAGCTAATACCAATACTCCTCAAACTCTTCTGTGAAATAGAAACAGAGGGAGAAATCCCAAACTCATTCTCTGAAGCTAATATCATACTCATTCCCAAACCAGGCAAAGACCCAACAAAAAAAGAGAACTACAGACCAATATCACTAATGAAAACAGACGCAAAGCTCCTCAAAAAAGTATTAGCTAACAGGATCCAGAAACTGATCAAGAAAATTATACATCATGACCAAGTAGGCTTCATCCCAAAGTTACAAGGATGGTTCAACGTCTGTAAATCAATCAACGTAATTCACCACATAAACAGAACTAAAATCAAGAATCATATTGTTATCTCAGTGGATGCCCAAAAAGCCTTTGACAAAATACAACATCCATACTTACTAAAAGCTTTGGAGAGAACAGGAATAGATGGAACATTCCTCAAAACAATAAAAGCCATATACAACAGACCAAGTGCTAACATCGTATTAAATGGAGAGAAACTTAAATCATTCCCCCTAAACTCAGGAACAAGACAAGGATGCCCACTCTCCCCACTTCTTTTCAACATAGTGCTGGAATCCCTAGCCATAGCAATAAGGCAAGAGGAGGACATCAAAGGGATCCACATCGGCAAGGAAGAGATCAAGTTATCCCTATTCGCAGACAACATGATCTTATATCTGAAGGACCCAAAAACCTCAGTTCCCAAATTCCTACACCTGATAAACCATTTTGGCAAAGTAGCAAGATACAAAATCAATCCACAAAAGTCAGCAGCTTTTCTGTACACCAACAATATACAAACAGAAAAGGAAATTATGGAAACAATTCCATTTACAGTAGCCAAAAAAAGAATAAAGTACCTAGGGATCAACTTAACCAAGGACGTGATGGACCTATTTAATGAAAACTATAAAAATCTAATAAGGGAAATCAAAGAAGACACAAGGAGATGGAAAGACCTCCCATGCTCATGGGTAGGCAGAATCAATATAGTGAAAATGGCCATATTTCCCAAATTGTTATACAAATTCAATGCAATCCCTATCAAAATTCCAGTCACATTCTTCACTGAAATAGAGAAAGCAATCCATAAATTCATATGGAACAGCAAAAGACCTGGAATAGCCAAAGCAATTCTAGGCAAAAAAAAAGCAGTGCAGGAGGTATCACAATACCAGACTTCAAGCTTTACTATAGGGCCATCATAACAAAAACAGCCTGGTATTGATTTAAAAACAGATCGGAAGACCAATGGATTAGAATTGAAGACCCAGAAATAAAACCGCACTCTTACAGTCAGCTGATATTCGACAAAGGAGCTAAAGACATAGAATGGAATAAACATAGCCTCTTCAACTACTGGTGCTGGGAGAACTGGGCAGCCATATGCAGAAAACTCAAAGTAGACCCAAGCCTATCACCATGCACCAAGATCAACTCAAAATGGATCAAGGACCTCAGTATCAGACCTGAATCCTTGATACTACTGAACGACACTTTTAATAAGCTTTATGACTAACCATCATTTTCATTTAACCGTCACTTCTTTGAGCATTTAAAAACACCGTGTACTATCTTATATATTACACCTCATTTTATTTCATAGGCAAAGTTTTCCCAAGATATTTCTAGATGACAAATGCTTGTCTTTATTGACTTCCGATAAACACATGCATAGGATACATGCACAGTAATTTTTATTTCCAAGTATCAATTTTTTTTGCATTTTATCAGTTTATGTGCTTTAATTGGAATCTAATTAAGATCACAGTTTTGCAGGCAGATTATTTGCTTTTGAATATCTCTAATTGTATAATTTTCTATCCATCTCAATGTATTTCTTCATATTTTTTGTTATTTCTAGTGAAGACCTTGGATTGTGCACATTACATAATTACTACAATATGAATTTCATTGATTGCATACTCACAGTGAATTTATATGTGCTTCTGCTTCCTTCTTTAAAATAATATTTTATGTACATCTAATGTTTGATTGTATGTATGCATGATCATTTGGCCAGATTGTTTTCATAAATGGCATAGTATAATCAAATCAGGAGTTGTATAATAATCACTGTTACTCTATTATGGCTTCAGTATTTTGTGACAATTAATTTAGTAGGGGTTGTAAATCTTGACATGCCACTACTTCATGCTACTTATTTCATAGAAACCACCATCCAAACCAGTTTCCACCCTGTGGTATAGTTCATTTTAAAAACAGAGAAACTGTGACCTTTTCTATTTCATGAAAGTACCAAAACAACAAATTGTTCTTTAGTTTCTTCATAGGTCACCCAAGACTTACTTTAGTGCTATTTTAAGTTCATGTAGGTAAACAAATTCAATGCATTTCAATACACTACATTATTTCTCACAATACTCAAACTTTCCCTTCTTTGCTTAGGGTAAGGCTATTCAAATTTTCTTGAGTCCTTTGACCTACATCATTATGGAAATCAGACTTTCAGTTTTCAAACACTAACAGAAAAATATCCCAAATTTTGTGCTCTTGCTATATATGAAATAGCTAGAAGCATGGCACACTTTTGAGTTTAATTGGCATGATTAGCATTTTTCTATTACTTTCTTTGAGACTGCAGTGGCCGTGTGTGCTGAAATATTTATTCTGAAATTTTTATTTGGTGGCAACATAGTTGCATTTATTTCTTTATGTATTGTCTATGACTACTTTTACAGAACAATAAAACAGTAATTTTGATAAAAAAAAAAAAAACTAAACATACATTAAAGAAACATTGTGTGTTTACTACCTCACTTTACAGAAGAACTTTGTTGAACTGCAGGCTAGACAATTAATATGATAGTAAATTATTCTCTTCATTAGTATTTCACAATTCCTTAAGATATAAGCACTACCCTTATGCCAGTTTCAAGTTATCAACATATCACCAAAGGCAACGTTGGGAAAAATGTACATTCACACCTCTTTATATGCTAACTTTACCATCTAGATACAAGTATCTTAAATGATTCTATTAGCATAGATAAGAACAAAGGGTATACCCTGAGTCCAAGGCCCAGGACTGGCAAAAGAAAACAAAAAGAACAAAGGGTAGCAAAAATTAGTAATTGAAAAAATTAAGAATATCTTCTATTAAATTTTAGTATTATTTACTTAGTTACAACTTTTCATAATTATTTGGTAACTATGTTTGATTACCTGCGTAAAAAAGTACTAAAAATTTAGCAATCATCTCCCACAACATAGAAAAGGCAGCTCTGGGGTATCATTTCTCATATTCAAATGACCATCTCCATTGGTGAAGCATTTATGGTGTGAACATAAGCTCTCAATATATAGATATATCCACTTTTCTTTCTGTAATATTGTTTGTTGACTGGCAGGATAATATGAGTTAATGACCTCAAATATTAATCCTTATGTAACCACTTGTTTAAAGAAATCCAATAACTTAGTAAAACCTCATTTTACTCTATAAATATAATCATAAATATGATCATAATATAATCATAAATATGTAGAACAGTTTGGAAATTCTAAAGAAACTTTGAGAAATTAGAACACTATTTGAAAAGAAGCCATTGGTTTACTTAAATGGAAGCAGCCTAGATGCCCCACAATGGACAAATGGATCAAGAAAATGTGATATATTATGCATGCAATGGAATTTTACTTATCCATTAGAAAGAATGATATTGTATCATTTGTAAAGAAATGGAAAGACTTGGAAAAATTATGTTGAGTGAAGTACGTCAGGCCCAGAGAAGCAAAGGATGCATGTTTTTTCTTACATATAGAAACTAGATTTCACGTATAAACTTATAAGTAAATATGTTGGGTGGTATGCAGGTATATACAAATGTATTAACTGAATATGGCAGATTCAAGGGAGAGCTCAAATAGTGTAATTACTCAGAAAGACAAAAGTCAACATTCAACAAAATAATTCTAATACCAGTACACACTGTTTCCCATACACTCAGATAAGATTACAGAGATAGTGTAGATACAATCACAAGGTGATACACGAACATCATCAGTAGTAGAAACTACAGATACACATGGGATGTTGAAAGTAGTTACAACTGTGATATAACAATCATTTCCATAAAATGGAGTTCATTTCACTTAGCATCATCTTATGTGATCATAAGGGTATAGCTATTGGGCTCTTGTGATCCTCTGCTGTGACTTGCCTAAACCTGTGCTAATTATTCCCAATAAGGGAGACCATAGAGTCCATGTTTCTTTGGGTCTGGCTCACTTCACTTAGTATAATTTTTTCCAAGCCCTTCCATTTCCTTACAAATGGGACAATGTCATTCTTTCTGATAGAGGCATAAAATTCCATTGTGTATATGTACCACATTTTCCTGATCCATTCGTCTACGGAGGGGCATCTGGGTTGGTTCCAGATTCTCGCTATGACAAATTGTGCTGCAATGAACATTGTTGTGCTGGTGGCTTTACTGTGATTTTGTTTGTGGTTTTTTGGATAAATACCCAAAAGTGGGGTCGCTGGGTCATAGGGGAGTTCTACATTTAGCCTTCTGAGGATAGAGTCCATGTTTCTTTGGGTCTGGCTCACTTCACTTAGCATATTTGTTCCCAAGTCCTTCCATTTCCTTACGATTGGGGCAATGTCATTCTTTCTGATAGAGGCATAAAATTCCATTGTGTATATGTACCACATTTTTCTGATCCATTCATCTACTGAGGGGCATCTGGGTTGGTTCCATATTCTAGCTATGACAAATTGTGCTGCGATGAATATTGCTGTGCTGGTGGCTTTAGTGTGTTCTTGTTTGTGGTCTTTGGGGTAGATGCCTAAAAGTGGGGCTGCTGGGTCATAGGAGAGTTCTATGTTTAGCCTTCTGAATGATCTCCATACCGCTTTCCAGAGTGGCTAAACCAGTTTACATTCCCACCAACAATGAAGTAGGGTTCCCTTTTGGCCACATCCCCTCCAACAATTATTATTGTTAGTTTTCTTGATATAGATATTCTTACTGGGGTGAGCACAGGTTTAGGCAAGTCACAGCAGAGGATCACAAGAGCCCAATAGCTATAACCTTATGAACACAGAAGATGATGCTAAGTGAAATGAACTGCATGTTATGGAAATGATTGTTATATCACTGTTGTAACTACTTTCAACATGTTATGTGTAATCGTAGCTTCTATTATTGATGATCTTCTTGTATCCCCTTCCTGTGTTGTACCTGCACTATCTCTGTATCTTATCTGAGTACATTGGAAACTGTGTATACTGGTATTAGAAATAGAAAACCGAAAGGGAATACCAAAATCGAGAGACATGGTAAAAAAAAGACAAACGACTACAAAAGCAATACTTGCACAAACAGTACAAGAAATGTATCCAATGCCTAACGTATGAAACTGTAACCTCTCTGTACATCAGTTAGATAATAAAAATTTGAAAAAAAAAAAAAAGCAATACTTGCAGAACTGTTTGGTGTAAATGAACTGAACAACTCATGGGGGGGAAAGGGAAAGGGGGAGGGGGGAGAAGGGAATGAGGGAGGAGGTAACAAACAGTACAAGAAATGTATCCAGGGCTGGGGATATGGCCTAGGGGCTAGAGTGCCTGCCTCGTATTCATGAGGCCCTGGGTTCAATTCCCCAGCACCACATATACAGAAAATGGCCAGAAGTGGCACTGTGGCTCAAGTGGCAGAGTGCTAGCCTTGAGCAAAAAGAAGCCAGGGACAGTGCTCAGGCCCTGAATCCAAGCCCCAGGACTGGCCACAAAAAGAAAAAAAAAAGAAATGTATCCAATGCCTAACATATGAAATTGTAACCTCTCTGTACATCAGTTTGTCAAATAAAAATTTTTAAAAAAGAATTCAATGTATATCATACAAAATTAAGGAGAGTGAGGGAAAGTGTGGGGAGGGAAGAGATGGGAAAGAATATTGAAAGGGGTGACATTGATCAAGATACATTGTATTCATAAGCCAATTTGTTAAGTGGCCCTTTGTACAACAACTTAAAGAGAATTGTTTTAAAAAAAACAACAACACACAACTGACCACTCAAATGCCGTTTTGTCACCTATTACCATAGGTTCAATTGTAAGTGGAGTTCCAAGGTCAGGACTTGGACAGTGAGGATGATGTACCCACTTTTTGCCCAAATGACAAACATAATACAAAAAGATTGTCAGGTATTGGTAGGTGCAAATGCTTGTAATCAGGAGGCTAAGTTCTGTAGTTTGTGACTGAAAACTAGCCTAAGCAGAAAAATTCTTGAGACTTCATCCTTAAAATAACCAGCAAAAAGTACCAGGCTAAAGGCATGGCTCAAGTAGTATAGTACCAGTACTACCATTTGAACAAGCCCACCGAAAATGAGATCCTGAGTTACAGAAGCAAAGCAAATAAAGCTAAAACAAAATAATCAAATTAAAAATTATGCCCTCAGATGTTGATGACATGCACAGAGGAAGGAAGATAAGTAAGTCATTACCACTGTGACTAGAACCAAATATGAGTTTCAACCCTGTAGCCATCTTTGGATATTTACTTGCTTTGTTTTTCGTTGTATATAATATGCTTAGAATTCAATATTCTTGCATTTTGAAGATCTCTGAACACTTCTTGCTGTAGGTTAACCCTGGAAGGTCTCTCAAAGGTCAAGGTGTTAAAGGCTTGCTCGGATGTAATGCTATTGGAAAGTCATAGAAACACTAAGAGGTGGGAGCCATTCTAGGTTTTCTGGTTCTTTGGAGTATACCTTCAAGGAGGAAGTAGGGCCTTAGCCCCTCATCTTGTTCCCCTTTGCTTCTGAGTCATGAGGTGAACAACTTAGCTCCAATACATATTTCCTACCAGATGTCCTGTCATGCCCCAGGCCTTTAAACAATGAGGCCAACTTTCCTTAGACTGAAATTTCTAAAACCAGGAGCCAACATAAACCTCCTCTGCTTCAAAGTCAGTTATCTGGGGTGATTTGTTGTTCTTATAGGAAGCTGACTCATAGCCTTCCAGAATAAACTTTTAATGATTTTAAGCTTTTCTAGCTATAATTAGAACAATGCTCAGAGTTCCTGAATTTAAACATCATATTGGTATAGATGATGAGAATAAGCAGGTGGCCCATGAAATATCCTGGAAAAGCAGAATATAATTGGAACTTGAAAAGGTACGTATCATCTCAAGTTAGACAGGTTTGCTTTATGGAAGGTCTCCAGAATCTACTAAACTATTTCTCCACTTGTTAGGCAGAAGTTAATCTGAAGATTGGACTAAAAGAACTAAGGATTCTTTGTGGAGTTACATTGTTAATATATTCACCCAACAAATGATGGAAAATCTTTCCACATTGTCACTTGGGATCCAGGAAATCTTAAGAATAACATCTTCAAATTGAAGAAGTAGAAAAGTAATCTCTTTTGATCAAGCAAACAAACAAAAAGTGAGCTGGATGTTCAAACATGATCGTGGACAAACGTAGGGCAGGGAGATGCTCAAATCCTCCCAGAGTCTGGCATTCATTCCAGCACCTGAAAAGAAATTATTCAAATACAAAGGAATTACCATGTGAATGGCGTTTCCACACAATTTCTGCATATGCCGTCTTGCATTTTTATCAAGACGACAAACATAAACCAGCGTGAGAAAGCAGGTGCCTTTCCCCCCACCCCATATCTTTTGAACATCAGTATTTCCCAGCAGTGAACTGTGTGTGATAATGGCCAAGGCACAGAAACATTTTGATTTGGATCCAAACTCTTCACCCAGAAGCTGCTTTTTGTTGTATATTTTAAGCTTTCAGCTTTTGATCCAGATTCATTATATTGCAGATCATTTAAATAAGAAGGCAAGGAGGCTGATTGAGGGAGAACTTCCTAAGATGTTGGAGATTCAAAGAATATTACAGCTCCAGGGATTTCTTTTTTTTTTTTCCCCCAGCCAAATTCAGATCCCGCCTACAGAGTTAAAGCCATTAATTATTAAGCACAGTATAACATATTAAAATTACAAGATAGCACATTGACAACACATTGCAAAGAGACTTCAGATTGTGATTTCTCATTCTGATGATGTAGGTAAGATAGAAAAGAATGGCAAATTGTTATCGCTTTCAATTGAAAAATTAAAAAGCAGTGCCCTGTTCCCTTGTTATGGAGAGCTGCTATTCATCTGGCATCACTCCTAAGCAGAAATAAGCCCAGGGTTTGCTGTGGTGGCAGTCAAGATGTTAATTCACAGGACAGCAAGCAGAGGGGAGCTGCTAAGTGGCACAGTGGGTTAATGACGCACTACAGTGTTTCGCCATGGGAGACATATGGGTTGAATTCTGGCATTGTTCACAAGTGAAAATTGGTTTACCAATCTTAGCTTAGTCCCTGGTGGACAGTTGCCCTTGTCCTAGACCTCCTCAGATGTTGTCCTAATTTTCTGCACAGGAGAGGCTCAAGTCTGCAAGAGCAGGAATGCTACTTAGAAGAGTGAAATTGGCTTAGCAGAGTTAGAGGCGGAAATAGGTCCAATATCCTCCTTCTTTTAATCCTGGTCCCTGCCAGTATCTCATTTTCACAAGCATGAAAATCCACTCAGGACAGCAAAAGAAAGGCAATAAACAAGGCCAATTTCCTTTCTGCTAAAACTACATTCCCCAAAGAGATAAACAGGCTTAGCGTTAATTTATTAAAAAGGGGACACTTGAGTGCAACAGGCCTTGCCTTTGGGAAAGAATTGTGAATTCAAAGATTAGGAGTGGAATAGCCTGATCAAAAAGAGATACAGTTTCTGGGATTGTGTGCAGGATAGAATTCTGTATTTAGAGCCTCTGATGATAATCTGCATGTCCTAACTATCAAAAGAATCACTGAGCAGTATTTATAATTTCATTATGTATATTTTAAAGGACTTTTTTTCATTTTCATTAAGAGCCTTTCCTTTAAGAGAAATTCATTTAATTTACTCTCCCCCCCAACCCCGGGGCAGGGTGGGGGGGCGGATCACCAGAAATAAGCACTGACAAAACTGCAAATAGGATGAAATGGTGAGAAAGTTTAATAAAAACATTAAACATAAGGAACTCATGTGGGAAATAAGGGGAAAATTACAGAAGTGGCTAACACTGACTTTCTTTCTAATTTAAAAAAATAACAAAAGCTATATGATAATAAAACCTAAATAAAAAAGTATGACTTTTTAAAGTTCAACAAAATCCCTAAGACCAAAACTGAGAAGATTTATCACTTCATGAAGATTGAAGGCAAATATGTTTGAGAGACTTTTTAAAGTGACAAAAGAAAAATGAAAACTGAAATACTGAGTTTGTCTTTTGGGACTTTCGGGTACTGCAGGTACTTTCAGCCTCTCTAATCATTGTTACTTTGGGAGATACTATAATACATTTTCTTATTAGTTCTGCATTGACTACATTGTTATGCCAAGTTGCGAAATGACCACCAAGAAGGCCACCGAGACTCAGACATTCCGAAACGCAAAAGCAAGGCAAGACTTTATTCAAGCGGGGCCACGGCCCGGGCCTTGTCCTACCCACAGACACAGCGGAGGTTAGGAGGCAGCCTTGAGCTGCGATTACACAGAGCTTATAAAGGCAAAAAGCAAAGTTACAGCAATGAGGTGTTCAAGCAAGCAAGATTACGGGTACAAATCTGATTGGCTCAGGGCTCGAGGCATTCTAGGGGCGGTTAGAGTTAAGCATTCCCAGGCAGATAGAGTTCTTGACCCGCTGGGCCCTAATAAGCTTGCCCTGGGTTTGATCATATTTTAAACAGACAACAAAATGGGGGCTGCCTGAAAATGGGGTTTACTTTAACTCTTCATTTCCCCCTTCATACATCATACATCTTCAGCCATCATTTTTAACTTTTCTACTTTCAATGAGTAAAATAAATAGTTCATGGCTATTATTAAATATATATATATATATATATATATATATATATATACTCAATCACCAAACACCACTGCAGAAGAATGGAATGAAACATGAGAGATTTAAAATTATCACAGTACATTAAAGGAGACAATGGGACAGAAGTTCAAATGCAAAATTATTTGTTTAAACAAATAATTTATTTTTCCCCTAAAGTCATGAGTCCTCATGATGGTAGCTACATGAAGGCCAGATTTTCCTTTCCTGAAAGTTGGTCTCATTTCCTAGACAAATAGTTTTGTGAAGTTACTGATGTCATCGATTATTCACTTTCAACAAGACTTGTTCTTTCACGACCTATTCGCCCTCCAATTCCCACAGCAAGTTGCCAAAGGAGTTTTCAAAATGCTGTTCCTAGATTGCTCACATTGATTCTTCAAGCTGCCTCTGTACCCCAGGCCCAAAACAAAACAATTTTTATTCCATTACTCCTTTGCTTGCTCTAGGTAGAGCTTGAATTGGACGCCTTTGGTCCATGGGTATCTCATTTTCCCCTAATCATAAATTATTACAATATGGAGGTTAGTAGTAAACAGGAAAATCTCTAGCCTAACATGCAAGAGGCCAGGGTTGAATCCCCAGTTCTACCCCTAAACATATCTATCTATCTATCTATCTATCTATCTATCTATCTATCTATATGTATAAGTATATCCATATATAGCTTTTATTTATATATATAGTTTATAGTCATTTATTTACATTTAGTTTATATATTTATTTACATATAATGTATATTTATTTGAATGTAATTTATTTATATAATATACTACACATAGTATATATTAAATACATAGATATATTATAGGTATCTGTATACTATGTTATATATTATATAGTTTTCTATCATGTATTATATAAATAATACATAAAAAACTTATATGTAAATATACATATGTAGATAGATAGAAGATAGATTGATTGATTGAGAATCTCCAAATATATACCCAAAGCACTCACACCTACACATGTATGTATGTCAGCCAGAATCCTGCCTTGGAGTTTCTTACTTAATATTGTATAGTTATGAATTACTTCTGTGTTTTCATTTAGTCTTCCCCCAAGACTTTAATATGGTAGTACTAGCATTTGAGCTCAGAGTCGCAGGCTTGCTAGTTAGGCAGTCTGCAATTTCAATTATGCTGTAAGCCATTTTTCAGTTTATTTGATTCTAAAGTAGGATCTGACATTTTTGCCTGGTGCCAGTCATAAGACTGCGATCCTCCTGCATATACATGCCCCATATCTCAGATTACAGCCACATGCCTCACTGCCTGGTTTATTAATGATGATGAGGCCATGGTAATGTTTTGTCTAGACTATTTTTAAATCACAATTCTTTCAATTTCCTCTTCCAAGTACTGTGATTGTAGGTGTGAACCACCCCTCTTGGCCCCAAACAGAATTTAAGATTAAAAAACAAAAACACTTAAATACATCGCTATTTTTCACAAAAATGAAATCTATATATAAACTTATATGTACATATCTACATATGAGTGTGTTTCTCTCCTGACTTCCCATGTTTACTTTTGTGTTTCAGAGTATAGTGCATCTGCTTATGTTGGAATGAATGTTCAGCATACAATAATTGTAACTTTTTTCTTTCTTAACATTTTATTCTTCCCAATTCTCTTAAGACATTTAAAATATGCCTAAAATTTCAATGAGACATTAAGCAGAATCATTTATTTCTCTATTATTAAGCTAATAATGGCAGATTTTAAAAGTAGGCCGACTGAATTTTTATTTCAAAATACTGCATTTAATATCTTTAAATTATGATATGATTCAACTGTAATTTTCATTTCTTTAAAAATAAATTGTGACAAATTTGAAATTTTTTGAAACTCTAGAACAACTTTCCTATTTGAAACATGAGACAAGAACCACTTTTATTTAATTTTAGGCAAAAATGGCAAGTCAAATTAGAACTACACATCAAAGTACTTAAACTGACAGCTTAGCTTAAATATGCTCTAAATTATTAGCTATACTCAGATTTTGGAAACCTGTAGTTCGATGTCAGAGGGACTTTGGTTTGTCTGGGTTATGGAGTTCTTTTTGTTTTTTCTTTTTGTTTCAGTTTTTGTTGTTTCTGTTTGTTTGGTGCAAGAGGCCTGTTTTTAAATAGGATGCAGGTGTCATTAGATAATTTCTAATTGAAAGGTAGATTGCTAGAATATAATTATGCAAGAACTTCTAAACAGAAGAAAGGAAGATACTTAAGAAGAATAAGTACAGCCATTACTATTATATTCTGAAAGGTGAGTCCCAGGCACAGCACTATGCCTGGGAGTTTGGCTGGCAAAATCAGCTAAGACAACATGGAGATTTCTATGTGCAAGCACCAGCTCTGGATGGGTTGCTTCTTTCAAGCAACACTTGTGATAAATAAATAAGCAAACGATAACAACTGAATGCACGGTAACAACACTGAGATGATACATCACATTTCTCAAAGTCAAGGACAAATAAATATGATCTGAGATGATGATTTTTAGACCAAGTACCATCCAGTGATTGTGGCACACAGTAGACTACAACTGAAACACATCTTGTCTCTCAGAGGAGCCAGTTAGACCCTGAATTAAAACAGACACACGTAGCTGGCCTATCCAGTTGTGAGACACCTTCAAAAGTGGCTTTCTATGCATCTGTGAAGAAGGAGTAGATACTTAAAGGGAGAGGGAAAAAGAGAAAATTTGAGAAAATTATTTGCCATCCTCAATCCTATCCAAATGAACACTTATATAGAAAATAAAGAGGTAGAAAGTTGATAGATGTTTAATATCTACATTTGTTCATATAATCTGAAAGTTATGTTTATATAAACAGAATACAGAAACTTTCAGGATCACTTCATACTGTATTCCTTAATGTAACAACCATTTCAGTCTCCTATACCTCAGCTTGTGTTCCCTTCTAGAGTGATGCTGTGAAAGCGAATGGACAGATCAGCATTCATAGACGACATTTAGCAAGAAAAATGTGCTGAAACTAGGAACCTGGAATTCAATATACATATGGCCTTCTTCATCCTCTGAGAGAAGAGGAATTACTCTACCTAATGTAAGAAAATTCTTCTTGTGTAGGAAAGGAGTAGACCTTCCTTCCTGAATTTTTGCTCTATGTCATGTAACTATTTATAGTACATTCCAATTCTGGAAATTTCCCAAATACACTGATTTTATATATCCTGATTCCATGTCTCTTTAGAATTTAAATATATATTTAATTAACTGTATATACTTAATTATATTTATATTATGTGTTATATATTTAATTATACTTCTATAGTTAATTATATTCATATGCTGAAATATAAATATATATGCTTTTAATTTTTATATACATATATATTTTCTATAAAGAATTTCAGAAATATCCTTAGATACAATTTGGAGAGGTGAACTAAGACTTCCTTCCATCCATGTAAGCAGAGTTTCATATGCATTTTAAAACCTAGTCATAGATTGGTATATGCAGAAAATGCAATTGTAAGCTATAAAGAAGAAATCACCTGTTCATCAAAGCAAAACAAGGGTTAGAAAAGGTGACCTGTTGATATATTCATGTTTTCAGAATTACTTAATCTAACATTTTTGGAGGTTGTGTGTGTGTGTGTGTGTGTGTGTGTGTGTGTGTGTGTGTGTGTGTGTGTGAAAGAACATGGTGCTTCCCTTTGAGAGATATATTCAGGTGTGTGGTTCAAACAAAACAACTAAGGGTGAAATTATAAGAATATGTCAGAAAGAGGGTTCAAAAAGGGCAGCAGCTGGGTAGTTGAAATTTTAGCTACTCATGAGGCTGAGAATGAAGAATTGTGGTTAGAAGCCACCACAAGCAGGAAAATCCATGAGACTCTAATTTTCAATTAACCACTGAAAAGCCAAAAGTAGAGCTGTGGATCAAGTGGTAGCATGCTAGCCTGAGCAAAAAACAAAAACAAACCAACAACCAAAAACTCAAAGGCACCCAGGCCTTGAGTTCAAGACCTAGAACCAATTCAAACACACACACACACACACACACACACACACACACACACACACACACACACACAGGGCAGCAGAGTATGGGTTTGGAAAACAGATTAGATTATTATGCTGGAGTTAATCCTTGCAATATTTGGATTTCCAAATTTCTCCGGAGTTAAGTATTCTGGAAGATGACTCATATTGTGTTCTTTAGATTTAGTGGAATAATTTCAACCCAAATAATATTTGTACTTATAGTTTAGCCTGCCTTATTTGTATAGGCTTCTGTATGACATCACACACTGGAATGTCACATTTTTCTCAGAGGGAAATCACTACAAGCACAAGTATTTACATTTGCTAATAACAACTAAGGTATTCTATACAAAGGCCAGAGTAAACAACAGGCAAGGTATTGTCAGGCTCGTGCACAATGAAGAGGAGCTTCCGGCTGACATGATGACTCTGGAACATGGAAGTGAACTTCAGGGCACTCATTTCAACAATGACATAATAAAAATGATTTTGTGCCCAATGCCAATGGTGATACAAGACTGTTGCTATCATTATATACTCACTTAGTACTTTTGAAGTGATTCATAATTTCTGACAAAGAATGTATTATCTCAGAAAGAAGTTTTGATGCAAGTCAAATGGAGTATATATTTGCATATCTTTTTTCATTTATCTACCTATTAATCACAATTGAGGATGTTAGCAAGAATAGTTTTGTTGAAATAAATAATTCATTAGAAATAATTTTTATCCCTTCTCTTTTGTTATTATGTACACTTATATACTTAATTTATCACATATTTAATTCAATTAATTAACTCAACTGAATTGAATTAATAGATTGTAAAATTTAATTAGCTAACTAAACTTATTCAATGTAGTTTATATTTAATTTGCTATACATTTATCTTTATATATCTTCTTTCTGGTGCAGAAATTTCATTTAAAGAAAATGTATATATATATATATATTACTACTTAAAACATATGAGTCTCAAACCATAACCACATATATATATAGGTACATATACATATATATATATATTTATGTGTACACACATACACACATATGGTCTTCTTATGGAAAGAAGACTAAACTGTAAAGAAGTAAAAGAAGAGGAAGAATACTAAAAAGTAAATAAGAAAATCATGCTCCTTATTTCTGATAGCTACAGATGAATAACAATTACAAGAAACTAGGACCAGACATGATCAATACACTAAATTTGAAACCACAATGTTTCTGGTCACGTTTGTGTTTTTCTCTTAACATATTCCTAGAACTATTGTCAGAGCCTAATAATGGTTATTAGGTAAGATGGGTTAAGAATTTTAAGAGAAATCAATAAGAATAATACTCAGGAGGCATAGACAGGAGATCATTGTTACCTCTGGGTTGCAAATGATCTTTTAATATTATAACAAAGACTACATAAGTTTAAAGTAGATATAACTACAATTGCCCTTAATCCAACTTTAGAAAAAGAGTGAACTATTCAGAGAATGGAGTAGTGTTCCCACATCACTTGAACTGGCTAGAGGGATGGCAAATGTAAAACATCATAGTAGATGATAGCCTTCATATTAGCTTTCCTACAAAAGTGTGGGGTCACTGTGGTTGCCAATTGCCTAAGGGCTTCAGGTATTTCTATCCAACTTCAAGCTTCCGAGGACATTCAAACAAGATACCTTAGTTGAATGAGATATTAGATCTTTAAAAATCAGAAAGACAGCTAAAGAAGAAAGATGAACCTACTATAAATACAGTTCCTTACTCTCCTGAACCTCTCTTTTTCTGATTATACTCTTTGTAGAAAGATTTGCACTTTCATGTGCCAGGGAAGTTTCATATGCATTGATTTCCCACCTAAGACCATGATTTTCTGTTGTTTTTGCTCATAAAATGTCACAGATCACTTGAGTTGGATGAATCTCTTTGTTATACCATCTGAAGGCTTTTGAGAGAGAAAAAATAATGTCATATTCATCTAAAGGAAGAAAAAGAAACATAACATTACTGATTCAACTGTGATAGCTATTTCGAAGGCAGAATTAAAATAGCATAATTTCAGCAATTTTCTTTTTTACACTAATACCATAGTTCATTATTTTATACATCGAGGCACTTTAGAAACTCTCATATGCTTTTAGTCTATCACTTACTAGTTGGCAATTACTACTTCATTTTTGGTCTTTATGCTCTTAAGAATATGAACTCATAAAACTGCGTTGTTCTTGTAATTGTGTAAAAAAAAAAAAAAAAAAAAAAACAGGAACAGAAAATTTCCCTGTCTTTATTGGGGCCATTTGTGCACACTTTTTTTTTTTTTTTTGCATTCATTGTACTTATTTTGCTATAACGTATTTTAAAGGTAAGGTGGGTTTGCATTTTTTTAAAAAAAAAGAAAGGGGGGGGGGAAACAAAAGAGCATTCTCATTGGACTAAATGGAAAAAGTACATTAAAAGAATTTCAACAACACTGACATAATTGCCTAAGTTGTAAAATGAAGTTTAAAAGGTACCTGAAATGAAGTTAATGCCACATGAGGTCTATGTCCCCTTTCACATTAGGTACTGAGAAGCCGGTTTGTAGGAAAAGAATCAAGGGCTAGAACAAAACCTTTTAGAAGTCCACTGAAACTAAGTCAGGAGAGAGCTCAACACAGTTGATTCAGAGAAGGGAGTAGAAAACCCAAGTAAATAGTCACAAGTCAATAACCCTTAAAAACAAGTACAAATGTATAAAGCACCATGTTAGAATACTAAATACTAAGTTGTCAAAGCAACATATTAGAAACAATCTTCTTGAAACCAAGATAATCATCAGTGAAGATGAGATTCGTGGAGTTCTTATAAGGTGAATTTAATGAAGGCTAACTTTCTGCAAAGTCCTATTCAACCTTTCCAATCAGTGGCTCAGTCTTAGAGGGAGAATCTTATCCAGGCACTGGTGACTCATGCCTGTTATCATTGCTAGTCAGGAAGCTGAGATTTGAGGATCTCATTTTGAAACTAGCCCCACTAGAAAAATTCAAGTGGCACTTAACGCCAATTAACCAGCAAAATACCCAAAGTGCTATGTCTCTGGTGGTAGGGGCCAGCAATAAGCAAAACAGTCAAACAATTTTTTTAACTAAAAAACTTTTTTTTTGCAGCTCCTCTTTTAATTTTTGCCAGTCCTGGGGCTTGAATTCAAGGCCTGGGCACTATCTCTGGCTTCTTTTGTTCAAGGCTAGCACTGTACCACCTGAGCTACAGCACCACTTCTGGCTTTCTCTGTTTGATGTTGAGGAATCGAAGCCAGGGCTTCATGTAGGCTAGGTAAGCACTCTACCACTATGCCACATTCCCAGCCCCCTTACAGTCCCTCTTGAGTGGTCTTGTGTACTGTTCTTCTTTATCAATAGCAGAGCTGAATGAACTGGCAACAAAAAGAGTAAAATGGCAGTAGTAACAATAGAGGGGCTGCAGCTCTGGGGGTGTGGCAGTAGCTGCTGCAAAGGGGCAAAGGCAACAAGAAGGAGCTGCCAAGCCTTAAAGGCCAGGGATACAAAACCACCTAGGCCCAAGGGCAGTGGCTGGAGATCCTGGCACTTCCAGGTTGAGAGTGAGAATGTGTGTTGCTTTAGGTTTTCAGACCCCCAAGTCCCTTGTGACATCTATAATGGTAGAAGGTGCTGGCTGCTGTCGCCTGCTGCTGCCTGCTGCCACCATTCATTTCTGTGGATGCCCAGTATGACAGAAGTCACCAAGTCTAGACTCCAATCTGAGTGCCTACCAAGATAAATCTCTGGCTTCTAAAGCCTAAAGCAATAGGACCCCGTCAGAACCTGGAGCTATGTTCTGCGTGTGCTTGCCCAGCCTCTATAGACCTTTGGGTGCTCAGAGACCCAGATTGTCAGCAATATAACAGCTTTTCTTGTCTTACTCATAATTTCAGTATTGGCAAAACAAAAAGAACCCAGCCAGCTGAGTGCTAATATTAGGACCTTCCCATTGTCCAATTTAGGCATTAAAAAATAATTTCCTTAATAAGTCTTGTGACGCTAATAGTGCTTAATCTGAAGATGTTCTGCTTCAAACATCAAATCATTCAATACCTGAGAACCTTTATAAAACACAGGAAAATACCAGAAGAGAATATCTTTTCCCCTTTTTAAACTTCAGTTTAAAAAAAAAGAGTTGAGTTCAAGACAGGGGCTAAGGAGAAGTAACTATTAGCAAAGAGTTGGGGCATGGCTCAAGTGGTAGAGCACCTGCCTAGCAAGTATAAAACATCAGTATCAGCTGAGCACCATTGGCCCATGCTTATAATATTAGCCCTTTCTGAGGTTGAGATCTGAGGATCATAGTTCAGAGCCAGCCTGGGCAGAAAAGTCCCCATGAAACTCATTGAGCTGTGGCTCAAACTGGTAGAGCACTAGCCCTGAGCACAAAAACTCAGGGACAGAGCCCAGGCCCTGAGTTTAAGACCCACATCCAGCAATAAAACAAAACAGCAAAAACCAAAAACCCACCAGTACCACAAATACACATAAAGTTATTTTTATATACATGCACATAGACATGTAAATATACATGTATGAAAATAACATAGTTAAAACCATTAAAATGCACAGAAAAAGAATACTCATGCTTTGAGGTAGTAATTGGAGAGGATAGCTTATCTTGGCAGTTTTTCACCCAGAGGAAGTTTATAGAACCCAGTCTTAACTTTGTGGTTTATTATCCTTATTTGAAATGAAATATATACATGCAACAATAATCAGGCAGCTTGCCAGTGAGCCTGTAACATTTCAAGAACCACAAAAAAAGAATGAATTGTTGCCATACACCCTTAAACCACAGTTTCATATCTACCAAAGATTTTTATAGCACTTGGGATTTGTTAATAGCTCATTAAAAATGATTTCAACATTCAAACCTCCCATTTACAATTGTTGATACTTCACTACCCCAAAATGACCAGTTAGTCTGGCCAAATCCTGATTCATGTCCTACCACAAAGTATCTCCATTTCCACTAACTTTGACTGGTTTACATTATTCCTAGTGATTGACTGCTGAATTAACCAGTCCAATTTTCATCTTTACTTTCCCTGATTTAGTCAATAAAGATACTTAGCTGCGGTGGTGAACTTGGCAAAGAGAACTGTCTTCCAGGATCTGGCTAACAACCATGGATGTGCTTAATCACCACAAGACCATGAAGATCCGTGGCTAACCTGGACTGACATCCGGACAGATAGGAAAATTGAGACCAAATGCAACTCCAAATGGAGCTACATTTCACATGAAATGAAATGACTTCAAGTCATGCTGATGTCTGGCATTAATTTAAATTTCCTTAAATATAACCACACGATTTCAGTCTTAAATAAGGTCTATCACTTTTAATGAGCAAAATGAAACCTTTGATTAAAGTTCCACAAGGCAATTGAGGGAAAGTCTTTTAGCATCACTTTTTTTTCTGAAATGAAGAATTAAGGAAGTTAATGATACTCAAGTGTGTCTCTTATTAATCACTATATATCAATTAAATATCAAAATAGAATTTAAAAAAAATACGTGTCATAGGCAGTCCTCGGTAAGAAGAGAAAGCTTGACTCTTTTTTTCTAGAATAGAATCAAGGATGAATGTACATTGATTAATTAAAAAACTGATAATCATGCTGGCATTATTTGTTGTACATAGAATATGAGCCAAACATTACACCAATATAATATTAAGATACATGAAGATATCCCTATAGAGAGCTGAAATACAATATATACTAAGAGATCATTTGTTAATATTATTAGCAATCATATTTATAGATGAAAGTTTTAATGCAAAAAATACATAATTTACCCAAGGTTACAAGCTCAAGAGCATTAAAGTCAGATACAAATCTACATTTGCTGATTTATAATCAAATATTCTATTTTCTCTGATTAAGGGTTTTAACCTAGAGTCAAGATTTTCAAGGACTTTTGAGCAACCTGAAATTAAATGCAAAATGTCATCTTATATCTATGTTTTTCTTCCCTTGGGAAAAGGCTCAGATTTTCAAGAGGGGTCCTGACACAAAATATATTAAACTCTACATTAATTTGACTAACTCTTGTATTCAATGTCTATAAAAAGAGATGATATTCATTTCCATAATATATTTAAAGTCTGTCCAAACTTTCTAAAGGAGTAGAAGTTTGAGCTACATTTGTATAACTCGGTAAAGAAATTAACAGAGAACAACTTAGGTGATGGAGGACTTGAGTCCTTAGCTCATTTTCCTATTCATACACATTGACATTTAGCCTCCATGTATTACATAGGCATATAAGCAAATGCTTCTCTTAAACAGTGACATGTATTTGAATTATCCTTTGTAACACATCTTTTTTACTTTTATTTATTTATATATTTTGCTCAAGGCTAGCACTCTGCCACTTGAGCCACAGCGCCACTTCTGGCCGTTTTCTATATATGTGGTGCTAGGGAATTGAACCCAGGGCTTCATGTATATGAGGCAAGTACTCTTGCCACTAGGACATATTCCCAGCCCATAACACATCTTTTTGTAAAAAAACAGAAACAAAAACAAAAATCAGAACTTAATCTTCTGCATTTAAATTTTCCATGGCAGGAGGCAATATTTCCCCCACAAATGTATAATACGAGGTCAGGTTGTTTTAAGAACCCAACTGAATCTGTGGTTGTTTCACCTTCTGGAAAAGTTGCACACAGATGAAAAATATTCCAACTCAGAATGTAAAATATTAAGTTACTTTTGGTTAACTTTTCACAGTGGAAATGTCATAGTCTCTAAACATTCCGTGCTAAAAGGTAAGAACTAGAAGCAGAATTAGCATGATCATTGTAGCTGAGCTTCTTCTGGTTTTATGTGCCATGCTAATTCTGCACATACATTTTATTTACTTTTGGAAAAGAGAAATGTATGGGACCTACTGTGTAGTTCTAAGAATACAGTTCATTCCAAATGCTTGAAGCCCATTACTGACCAAAGAGCACAAAATAATATTTTTCTTCAGTGGCTGGAGCATAGATATCAACAGCTAGAATTAGGACCGCAAATGTCTAGGGATGAAGTAGGAAAGAAATAACAATGCAACTACACACAAATTGGCATAGCCATCTTTATATATTTTTCATTATATTCATTTCTCTTTTTTCTGGCAAAACTGGGGCTTGAACCCAGGGCCTGGGCATTGTTCTTGAGCTTTCTTGGATCATGTTCTCTCTCTCTCTCTCTCTCTCTCTCTCTCTCTCTCTCTCTCTCTCTCTCTCTCTCTCACACACATCTAAGCAACAGGTACATTTCTGGATTTTTTTTTCTTGATAATTGTTGAAAGAGGTCTCAAGGACTTTCCTACCTGGGCTGTCATCAGTCTGTGACCCCTGGATCTCAGTTGTGTGCCTGTAGAGCTAGGGTTACAGGTGTGAGCTACTACTGCCAGGCTTATATTCACTCTCAATATCTACATCTTTATGCTTAGAGTGATTTTATTTGGGATCTCTTACAGTGCATCCTATGGTACATACTGCTCAGACTTGTAACTATGGAGCTGGATAATAGCACTTTTTATATCTGTTGTCATGGGTGAGTGTAAATCTGTTTTGTTCCTCTATTTTCAATTGTCCTTTCATTTTTTTTCCTACTTGCCTTTTCATTAGTTTTTAAAATTATTGCGCTTTTTAACTTTGTCTTACTCTCCTTCCCTCCCTCCTTCCATCCTCTGTCTCTGTCTCTGTCTCTCTGTGTCTCTGTCTCTGTCGCTCTGTCTCTCTGTCTCCCTCTGTCTCTCTCTCTGCTGGTACAGGGTTTATAATCAGGGCAAAAATAAGTGTACTCATTATCTGACTTATGGCTTATGGAACAGTAACCTCTCTGTATATAAAAAACATCTGGGCCTCACACTCCTACTTACCTTTTTATGTTCTCCCCTGATGCTCTACAACTCAAACTATGACTCCAGTCCAGCTTTTTCGGTGGTTAAATGGAAGTTTCACAGATATTTCTGCCTGGAATGGCTTAGTATTGAGATCCACAGATCTCAGCATACTGAATATCTAGGAATAAAGTCATGATACACAAGTGCCTGTTTATCTTTTGAGAAAATATTTGCTATAGGATTTACAATATGTATCATTTCCAGTCTTTCTTCTTGTCTGTAAAATAAAGTATGACATTTGAGAAAATATCATATTTTCAATTTTTTTCTCATCACTGCAATTGAAATTCTTTCCTTGTATTATATCTATAAAGCCAAAAAAATAATTAGCTTACTAACAAATTACTATTTATTAAATTTATTCCATATCCCACATGCTTAGTTCACTTGTATGAATCATATAATTATTGTACAGAATTCTGTAAGGTAATTTTTTTTATCATCAGTCAGTATCTCAAGGAGTTGAGTCATAGAAAATATAAATTACCCCAATTTTCACATCTTTGTGATACGTTAACTTAGCTACTATAACTCTAAAGTTTATAACCTCAGTTAATATGTTATAGTAGTGAGCACATAATTAATTTACTAAATTATAAAAATTGTGGGTACTTTTTGTTTACTAAAATTCATGTGGAAAACTTACTTTGACTGCAAAGGGCAATTTATTCATCTCCTATTAGTCACTAATTATCTAATATTTTGTCTAATTTTATTGCAATTGCCAGTACTTCCAAAAATAAGCTTATATTTTATTCTTGACTTTACAGGAGCTGTTTCTATATTATCTTCAGTTTATTATCATCTTCCAGCAGTAACATCTGAGTGTAGTTTTTCAGTGTTTAATAATAAACATTTCAAATCTCTATATTTCTTTGTTTTGCAAGCCTACATATTCCATTATGGTGAAAACTCATAACATTTTTTACACATAAAATCAATTCAGAACATGTAAAATAAGCATTTTTCTAACTCAGGAAAAAGTCATACTCATATGTAAATACTATATTGTAAAATGAACATTTTTTCCAAAGAGAATTCCATGAATTAACTATATATTATGGATTAGAGAATTTACAAATCTCATAATGCTGTTTTCATTCTCCTATGTTATGTGCCAAAAAGACAGACTTTTACTCATCATTCAAATGGTAACATTGTATTTCTGTAATATGTTCCATAATAAAATAAAAACCTTGATTATATTATTTCAATGAGTCCAGAACTGGTTATCAACAAACCCAGTTTGAAATTTTTGAGGTAGAATAGACAGATAAAATGGTTATGTATTTGTGATATATATGTATATATATATAATGAAACATCTTCATTATTATTTATTTGTGTATTTGAACTGATTACTATAATCAAGTTAAATAAAGTATCATTACATATAGCTCTCTTTTGTGGAGAGAACATTAAAGACCTAGTCTTTTAGCAATATTCGAATACACAATACATAGTTCTTAACTACAGTGGTCATTCTCAACAATGTACCTCCAGAATTTACCCGCTTTAACTAAAACCTTGTACTTTTTTTTTGTGGTACTACTAGGAGTTAAACTCAGGGCCCTGTGCTTGCTGGGCAGACAGGTACTGTACTTCTAATTTATGCCTACCATCCTTTGTTCACTGTTTTTTTGTTTTTGTTCTTTTGTTTTGTTTTGTTTTTATTGGTCATAGGGCTTGAATTCTAGGTCTGGACTGTATCCTTGAGCTCTTTTGCTCAAAGCTAGTACTCTACTACATTGAGCCACAGCACCACTTCCGGTTTTCTGATGGTTAATTGGAAATGAGTCTCATGGGGATTTCTCTGCCCAGGTTGGCTTTGACCCATGATCCTCAGATCTCAGCATCCTGAATTGCTAGGACTACAGGCATAAGCCACCAATACCAGGCCAGCACAGGACCACAAACCTATTTATGCTTCCCACTGCAGCTTGGATGAGAGAATTCAACAAACATACCTAGCATTTTATGTTGAGATAGGGTCTTATAAACTTCTTTACTCAGGCTTCTCTGGGCCTGAGATCCACCTGATCTTAGCCTTCTAAGTAGCTGGGAGATGACTAGTGAGAGCCACTAGGCCAAACTATTGATTAAGTCTTGTGAAGTGTGTGTGTGTGTGTGTGTGTGTGAACTTTTTGCCTAGGCTGGCCACAAAAAGTGATCCACCTGATCTTTGCTTTCCAAATAGCTAAGGTAAGAGATGTGAGCCACTGGCTCCTGAAAAAAACTTATACTTTTTAGTCAACATTTCTCCATTCTTCCCTGGTATCTACATTCTGTTCTTTATTTGAGTTTGGCTTTTGTGATTTCCCATATATGTGAGATCATGAGTTATGTTTCCCCATGCCTGGCTTAATGTATCCAACATAAATAAATGGCTTTCTGGTTCTTGGAGTTCATGCACCCAATGCATTCCCTATGATAATCCACCAAACAGCTTAAATGGCAGATTTTTTGGAGATTTTTTGTATGTAGAATAACCAGAATCTATATGGGTTGGAGAAGCTCAGGTGAGATTTCTTATATAGTAATTATCCTTGTGAGGCTGTATATTCCAAGACAGAAGCTAGCCTCAAATGTGTATCTTAGTTATATTTAAATCAATGAAAATTAAATGAAATTTAAAATTCATTTTGTTCTTTATATCGGCCATACTCAAAGTGCTCAATGATACATTTGGCCTGTGCCACCAGCCCTGAATAACACAGAGAGTACTTCTATCAACAAAGAGAATTCTCTTGGGCAACACACTTCTTTATAAACCACACAGGCTCTTCTTTCATCACTCAGCAAGAAAAATTCTGTAATTGTGCTACAAATGTTAAAATTTTTCTATACATATCTCTGGCCATAGAGAATCAAGCCCTTCAGCCATAGACCAATGGAGTTTCCATAATACTAAATAAAGAATGATACTGCTAAAATGTTCCTAAGCTACTGGGGAGGGAAGAGGGGAGAATGAGGGAGGAGGCAACAAACAGTACAAGAAATGTATCCAAGGCCTAATGTATGAAGCTGTAACCTCTATGTACATCAATTTGACAACAAAATAAAAATAAATAAATAAAAGCAAAGTAGTAACAATGACAAAAAAACAATAAAAGAATGGTTAACAGTACTAAAGTAGTATCTTCATAGTGCTTAAAGATTGGAGGATCAATGTCTTTCCTTACACCTCAAATAAGCAAGTGATCTTTAGTTCAGAGCTTCATGTAACCTCCGATGTGAATGTTATATGTGTTGAGCAGAGATGATATACTTGTCTTAAAGGAAACAGCTAAATTACTGAGAAATGAATTGAGAGAACTGAATTCATCATGGCCAGCACCAAGCCAGTATTATTGGAAAGAAACACACCAACCTAAATTGATTGGTTCATTACTTTAAAACAAGACACTTAGAAAGTATATAAATAACATGAGCATGCATTCATACATATGTGCATATGATTTAGCAATAAAGGCCTAATGTAAGAAGTAGTCACAAAAGCAGATGTTATCTGTTGAAACACGCAAGAGTATAATACAAAGGTCCAACATTTTTTCATTACACACTTTAAGAGTCTTTATTTTCTTACTAAAGTCGGAAAGTTGCTATTAAAAGATACCTATTATGCTTTTATTTATGGAGAAAGATTGGTGATAAAAAATCTGTCATTGTAAATTACCTTTTGTTTTTGTCTTCACACACTCTTTAAAGAATACCTACTTATCTTCCAAAAAGAATGGAATCTACCATTATGCATGTGAAAAATTCTTGTTTCTAAAGCAGAAACACCGCCCAGGCCTTTTTACTGTATACAAGATTCTATCAAGTCATATTTATGGGTGTTTCTGGGTGAATGTGCTATTCTCTACTCAACATGTGAACATGCAACTTCAAAATACTATAAGAGGGGAAGACATGAAATGATAGATGTACAAATTTGTAATACATTTCATGCTCTTTTAACATTCAGATAGTTATCAAATAAAGTCAAGGATGAGATATAATGTCATTCAATGCCCTTTTGGATAAGTAAGATTGAATATCAATGCAAATCTTACTTTATTCCCTGTCCCCAACAGCTGTGTTCATGGCATTCACATGCTCATCTTTCTAAGGTCAGATACAATGTTTTATAACATAGTTTCCTTGCTGTTTCCTACAGTAACTAGTCTACCAATGCTCAGGAAAGTTGCTTCCTATGGAATATTTGAACTGGGCATTAGTTTCTATAACTAACTAAAAGTCAAGGCTGATGACCTAAAAGTTAGGTAGTAAACCATGTGGGGACCCAGTATCACTGGATCTGGGTCCAAATGAAAACTGTAGCTTCAAGTTGATTTCTCCTATATAATAAAAATATTATCTATAATCTTAAGGATCATTAACGTCTCTATCCAGCACCACAAACAAACCTAAAAACCAAAAGATCTCCACAGAGATCTGATCCCAGGTTCATGTGGGATTATGGTCCATGTAGGTATAGTTACCTACTTGATCTAAGATTTTATTTTCTTTATTCACCTCAAATAGTGAAGCAAATTCGCCAAAAACTTACAAAAGTGAATAGGCCTTTATATGAATTAGTATAAATTATTAACAGCAATAGCAAACCACTGAGACTTTATTCATATACATAATATTAGGTGCTATACTCTTAAGATACTTGAAGTATCATCATTATTATAAGAAAAATTAAAATGTTAGAAATATGCCCTATGTCTTGTTACTTAAGAACATCCAAATTTTTATTTGTGTATAGTGAGTCAGACTCAAACATGGCATTCAGATCTATAATTCCTTGTCAGGAAAAAAGACTTTCTACATTTAAGCATGCTGGCCAGTAAGTGAACTGATCTGGAGATAAATAGAACTGATTTTCAATTTTTTTATGCTGCCTAGAGGCCATGTGACACTTGAGGAAATTTCTGAACCTCAAAATGCTCCCCCTTGTTGGTAAAATATTGATATTAATGCCTACCTCACACAGTTTATACAAAGAAAGGAGATAGTATGTGTTATGACAAATAGATCATGAGATCTAGTAAACAGACAGTAAATGGCAATGACTGTTAGTCTTTAAAGTGCCAATATGTACACACACACACACAATTCACACACCATTCTAAATGTTCTGTCTGTAAGTACTTCTAACTTCTTTAAGACATATAACCAGTAGTGTGCTAAATAGAGATCTCCCTATCGCTGTCATTAGTTAGAGAAGAATCAAGTGAGAAATATGTCTTTCAAAAATATTTGAAGGATTACCTTCTATGATCCCCACATTTGTATTCTTATATTCCATATAAACACTAAGGTCCATCATTGGTAATGCTGTGTATTCTTTTACATGGCTTTATCATGACTAGCTAAACCTAGTAGATCCACTAGTTTTAAAGGATACAGAAAATACACACAAGCATGAAGCCACATGCATTGCTAGACCAAACTCCCCAATGATTTCATCTTTAATTTATGATGGGGATTTCTGCTTTATTTTTCTCATTTCCTGTTAGACGCAAAGGACCGCTTGCATTACAGGCCTATCTTATTCTTTTAAATGCATTAAAATTACCATTCATATTTCATAAGCATTTTTTACATTAGACAAATCCTCCCACATCAGAGCTTAGAACAAGGGAATCCTCCTATAATGCTTTTGAAATAGTGTCACTTCACAGAATAAATTCAATCTAAGCCCAAAGCTAATTTTCATCTGAACTAGCTCCTTTGCAAGGAAAATGGGACTATAGAATGAGATAAGGAATGTTAGTTCTTTATCGCTCCTGTAACAAATCTCTTAATAATACGAAATGGCACGTTAGTTATTTCTAGTGACAATATTAGGATGGTAATGAGAAAAGAATAGCATTACATATTCATTCTCCTGACAGGTAGTACAATAAGATCGGAGACATGTGGAAATAATTCATCAACTATGCTTGGTCAAAAGGGAAACAGGAATCCATAAGAATAGTCTTGGAAACAGGAAATTAAAAAAAAAAAACTTCCACTGTGCTGGAACAAGTTCAATTTCTGTCCACTTCTGGAGACTCTTGTCAAGCTCTTATCGGGATCTACTTAAACTCCTGTCCCTTGCTTTCAGAGTCTTTTATTGATTGTCACCTCACTGAAAAGCATCTTCACCAGAAACCTACCCTAACTGCTGCTGGGCCCAGGCTGCTTCCATTTCCTGGATCAACTCTCCAGCAACCATCCCAGAATTAAATGAAAGAACTTAGTCATTTAACAGAGCATATATACATATATACATACATACATACATACATATATACATACACACATATCTATCTATCTATCTATCTATCTATCTATCTATCTATCTATTATCTATATCTATATTTCTCTCTATATATATATAGTGCCTATATATAGAATGCGCCTTGATCTGTATAACCCATATAACATTTTCACCTTCCCTTCGACTCACCCCTTCCCTCACTTTTCGTAATTTTGTAGGATATATATTGACTTTTTTTTGCCATTTAACAAAACAGTTTATATAACACGAAATTAACACCCTCCCTTATTTTTCTTAATTTTGTGTTGTATAAACTGCTTTGTTAAATGGCAAAAAAATCAATACATAGCTTATAAAACTAAGAAACATGAGGGGAGGGGTAGGTTTGGAGGGTTGGGCAAGAATATTGAAAGCAGTGACATTGATCAAGAAGTATTACATTTATAAACTGCTGCTTTGTTGAATGGTAACTCCTTTGTACAACTACTTAAAGACAATAATAATATATTTTTTAAGAAGAACATTTTCACTTCAGGGAAGAAAGTATTTTATTGACTTGCCTTTAGCAAAGACTGGGTGCTTTTTTTTTTCTTTTCTTGTGTGTGTATATGTGTGTGTACTGCAATGATTACAGAATGCAAAACTAGACTGGTTGATTTTTTACTTTTAATTTTAAGAACTTGAGCACGTGACTGGTTTGTAATGCATTTTGGAATCCTATGCGTCTCACATGACTTAGACCAAAGTAAAATCTTTATGAATTTTCCAAGTGGTGTGTTGAATTTTACAAGACTTAACATATGTTCCTAATATTTTTATGATACCTTTTATGTTTTTGTCCTTCTTAAACTAGCCATTGTAAATTAGGTGATAGTAAAAGAATGAGATGATTTTTTTTTTAAGTAATACTGTGAACACAGTCTAGGACTCTGAGAAACTTTAAGAATTAAACTGCTTGTTGAATTAAAAACACAAACAAAAAAAGCAATGTCACAAGAAAAGAGAAAAAAAAAAGAAGCAAAGCTGGTTTATGACAGGGCTCAGCTTGAAAAACTTAAGTCTTTATTTTGGCCATAGAAACATGAAGCAATGAGAGGATTTTCCTCAAAGCTTGTAATTGTCTGGGCTCTGTTATTCATTATTTTCCATAAGGGTTCCTTTTGTGATGCCAAATGACTTCAAGCTTCTCAGAGCACCCCCAGGTGCTTGCTGGTAGTGTGAGAGCTCTTATTATAATTAAGGTGGTGTGGGGTTCAAAAGATATGAGGGCTCATACCAACCAGTGGTTCTCAAAGTGGAGTTCCCAGGCCTGTGCCATCAGTGACTGTGGGGAATTGTGAGAAATGCCAGAGCCAGAAGCTTCATGTTGATTGGAGTCTGGTAGCCAGCTTTATCAATCCCTCTACATTATTCTGATCTCTCCCAAAGTTCAAAGATCACTGACCTATATAATGTCTAACACATTCAAGACAGGATTGAGAGCGGGATGGGGAAAATACATAAAATCCAAGCATATTACCATGTGTTACACTTTTGAATTCTAGTCTAAACACAAAATTGGCCAAAACCAAGATAGAGGATCAACCCAGATGAGGTGAGAAACACAAGGCGCAATGCCTATGTGCTTCTGATCATATAAAATATTATCTCTCAAAATGAACTCCCGGAAATGGAAACCAGAGGTTTTTTGTTTTTTTCCCTCTTTGTGGCTATTTTTGTTTTCTTTTTCTTTTGTCTTGTTTGCTTATCTGTCTTTGGGGGGGTAAGGAGGAGGCACAGAAATGTCAGAACAAAAGATGAACAAATGCAGCAATGCAACTCACTATACACTATGTTGAACATGAACTATACAATTTGTGGGTGGAGATGGGAAGGAAAAACTGGGAGAGAGCAAGGAAAGGAGAGACATTGTTCAAAAAGAAATGCATTCTTTATCTGACTTATGTTGTAGCATCCTGGCCGCCCAGGTGGAACTCAAACCCACAATCTATGGTATATTGGCCATGCCAGTGGGACTTGACCCCCCAACAATAGTCACCAGTGTTAGGTTTTTAAAGTAGGTAGCTGGTAAAGGAGAACACCACGCTGTATTCAGGCAGGAAAGAAAGTTTATTACCAAACTGCTGGCCTGTGGCCAAGATGATCCATGGCCTGAGAGAAAGGAGAGAGAGAGAACGACCCCCACCCAGCCCTGCCTTATATCTAGGGCAGGGGCAAGGGGTGTGGCCAGGTGGATTAGGATGTGACCTCAGGGAAAGGGGAGGTAACTGCCTCCAGGTCTGCAGATTACCCAGGTAACTGGGTGGAGACTTAATGAGTGGGGGCTTCTACATGGAGCCCTCAGGGAGAGGACCTAACAACCAGCACTCAGTCAACTGAGCTAGGAGTCTGTATTTAGCTGCATAGCATCTGTTCCTCACCATGGGGATGGTGAAGAACACCACTGGGCTTCAGTAGGGCTGGGTTTTTAAAGGCAAAAGCCACACAGGTGGTCACATACCACACACAGATAGTCAGGCAAGTTAGGCAAAGAAAGCAAGCAAGCAAGCAGACATACAGAATCAGAATTCGTGATTAGTGATTACAAACAGCAATTAAATAAGCAAAATTACTCTGTTTAATTCTTAGTTCTGGGTATAACTGGTATTTACTGCATACCCATTTAACCCCATAATGTACCTTAAATTTCTCTATCTCTGGAATTTTATGCTGGTCTTCCTCATTCCTTTCTTTTGCAAAGGCCAAGCACTTCTGTTATCTTCAGTTCCTGTCACTTGGGATGGCTTATCCTTAGCTAGGACTGAAGGTGAATTTTCTTGCTCTGGATGTCTCAATGTAACTCTATACATTACCTCTACACTAACAATAAAAAATGCAAAATAAAAAACCCAAATATACCAGGCTCTGAATATTCATGAAAGAGATCAGACTTTTGGTACTCTTAAAAGAAATCATAGCTTATAAAAAACTGAAAAGTTTGATGATTCAGTGAAGATGATTGATATGAAAACATTTAGTGTGGGTGGGATGGATTATAACTGAAAAAAATATATTTATCTTCATTTTTCTGAAGCCCATAGTTTGGACTCTCTCACATAGAAGCACAATATAAAATGAAGTAACTGACAATAAAATAATACAATGCTAACGTCTCTTGTGATCTTTTCTGCTTAATTTAGATCTTTTAGAAACAAATTATCCTTGTGATGAAAAACAGGTGTACTTCTTCCTTCAGGTTACATATTTCTTTTCCTTTTGCTAAAATCAAGTAAAATTGAAATTAGCATGTCTTATTATGGAACATTTTTTGAACACATTATCTCATGCTTATAAAACTAGCACCTCATCAGGCTTTCCTTCATTACAATGCACAGAAGAAAATCTGAAAAATAATTACTTAATATTAACTTGATGGTTATTTCTGAGTGGTGAAAAATTTGGGAATTCATTTACTGAAGAGTTTGAAACCTTTGTATTACATCTGTAAAGTGTTTTATGAAGACAGTAATATCATTATTGTAGAAGAAATAAAAGTAGGAATACATAAGAAATTGTAGGTGTTATAAAGTTAAAACTTGCCTGAAAGGTAAGATGATTTGATAGACTTAAAATTAATTTCAAAATATTCCTACAAGTTTATATCTGTGAAGAGATTGAAGGATATTCCCCAAATCACATGATCTGCTTGTTTAATGACTAGCCTGACCATCACATTCTGTATATTCCACTGAAAGAGTCTTGGCATTTGGTAGTAACTAAAACCATACTTTGGAGCCAAATAAAGCAATAAAGACCTGGAAAATTATGTCACCAAGCTAAGATTCATTCAGATGGCAATGAGTTCACTTCAAAGCCTACTCATGGTTTGCCCTCAAACTCTTGAAATACATAGGGTTGTTTTCCATGGAGAGACAGTAAGTTGATGTAACCATAGTCTGGAACAAATATAAACTGAAGTGTACATAGCACCCATAAACAAATGAATTTCTGCTAGTGTTCTTAGGGGAATTGCACATAGTTACAAAGTGACATATTTATTCATTAAATTAAATATAACTAAAACTATGATTATATTAGCACATGAGTTATCTATCAAAAATATACAAAGGTCTAAAAACACAAATTCAAAATATGGTTTCATAAACACATTTTAATATCAATTTTAAGAGGAGAAGAGAATAAAAGTATCATTCCAGATGTTAATACATTGCAATAAAGACAGGGAAAGCCAGAAGTGGAGGTCTGGCTCAAGAAGTAAAGCACTAGTTTTGTTTTGTTTTTGTTTTTGCCAGTCCTGGGCCTTGAACTCAGGGCTTGAGCACAGCCCATGGCTTCTTTTTGCTCAAGAGTAGCACTCTGCCACTTGAGCCACAGTGCCATTTCTGGCCATTTTCTATACATGCAGTGCTGAGGAATTGAACCCAGGGCTTCATGTATATGAGGCAAGCACTCTTGCCACTAGGCCGTATTCCCAGCCCTAAAGCACTAGTTTTGAGCAAAGAAAATCTCAGGAACAGAGCCCAGGCCCAGAGTTCAAGCCCTAGGACCAACACCAGACTAAACAAAAAAATAGAATTTTAGCCAAGTATGGGTGGCTCAAGCCTTAAGTCTACCTACTCAGAAGGCTGAAATCTGAGGACTGTGGTTCAAAGCCAGCCAAGGCAGGAAAGTCTATTAGAATCAGCTCCAATTAACCACCAAAAATCTGAAGTGAAACATAGCTCAAGTGGTAGACTGCCAATTTTGAGCAACAAGGCTCCGGGACAGCATTCGGGTCTCAAGCCCCAGTAAACCCCACTACTTGCACACAGACACACACTCACACACATATGTACTCACAAAGTAAAGGAAAATAGGATATACATAAGTATATATGTGTATATATACATATAAAATTTATTCATATAAATACATATATTTTAATAAAGTATTTTCTTTACAAAAATTTATCATTATTCTTTATTTTAAATAAGTTGTTATCAGAATAAATGCTTTATTGTATATAAAATAAATTTAAATTTATATTTGGCTTATAAAATTTGTATAAAATAAATATAAATTTGTATTATATATTTATACATAAATCCATTTATAGATTTTTTTAAACAAGAAGTTTATTTAAACAACAAGACAATTGACTAGAAGGGAAAGCTATCTAGGTTTCTTCTTTGAAGAGTAATTTATCTACTTAAATACAGATAGCCCTACATGTAATAGGTATGTACCCAAAAAGTTATAAAATTCTCCTTGGCTTTACAAAGATAAATGAAAACAAGGATGCAAGAATTTTTCTTTTTGTTTTAAACAATGAGAACAAAATGGCTTATAGAAATATAAAGCTAAAAGCTGAATGTGTATGGCACTAATGGGAAAGGGGGATGTTTTCACAAAACCAATATTTTTCCACATCCCCAACTCCATTTGATGTCAATGAAAATGTACCAGAGGCCATTTAGTTAGAAAAATGAAAAGCAATATGCTTGTGCACATACACCAGTTACTTTATGTGCAATGAAGAAATGGAGAAGGGCAAAATGAAAGAATAGAGAAAATTATATTGTACTTTTCAGGCTATGATGGAGACCAAGTGCAGTTTTCTAATTAAGACTGCATCCTTGGCCTATGAGAACAAAGTTCTGGTGCAAAGTAGCAGCTTCCCTGTTTTAGTAAACACTTCCTGTCTGCTGCTGAAACCATCAACTCTATCTTCATCTTCTCTTTCCCACTATGCAAGTGTGTCCTCTCCATTGATTGGCTGCCCACCAAAATGGAATCTGATCTAACTCATTGACAAATATACTCAATAAATTTATGTAATATAAATATATCTTATCCATATAAAGTAAATTAACATTATATATGTGAGAAATAAATGTAAAAAATTCAAAAGGATTTTATAATTCTCAATCAAGAGGAGGCTAGTGTGAAAGAATAACCAATTGGAGAATGAAGAAATGAAACATACCATTGTCAAGGTACGAAATTTATCTTACAGGGAAAGTAGCATCAGATGATGAACAGAATAGAATAGATACTAGTAAGTGGTAAGGATTTCAAGGGATAAAATGGGAAGGCACTGGAGTGGAAAACTTGACGAAATTCCTCAAGTCAGACTATTGTTGGGAGACCATATCTCTGCCCAGGAAAAGTTCCTCTGGCAGCTTCTTGGTCAGAAGACTTCTGTGGGTCACTCAGCCAAATGGTGACACCCTCACTGTGAGTGTGAAGGGGGGCTCCTGTGTTTCAGGAGAAGAGAACAGGAAACAGGTGACATCATATATAGGGAGAACTGCCCTGAGGAATGCAATAATATTTAGGGTCTGTTTACAAGATCCTGTGCCCATTGGCCTACTGATTTCCATGCCATACTGCTTTGCTTTCAGGAAGGCCAGACACATTAGAGGAAGGACGGACACATGGAGTCTGCTCCTGGAGAAAGTGAGAGTTCACCTATGTTGAAGAATTCAAGTAATGAAATTGGGTGATGCCCACATGCTATCAGGAACACTTGTCCTGTGACATAATGACTTACTGATCCAATATCGTTGTTTCTCTCTGGTCAAAAGTTTTGACAAGGCTTGGCAGAAACCCTCAGAGTCTTCTATCACCCATCATTGCTCTGTTAGTCAATTTCCACAGACTTATCACAATTGATGAGCCACAGGGGGCTGCGGAAGAATAATGTTGGAATGAACTTTCCAGGCACACTTCACCTGGCTAAAGTCAGTGTACATTTCATTGCCTTGGCAAGACTGCTTCATTCCATCTCTCTCTAGAATTTTATAATATGTCACTGGTGCCTAAGATAACCATGAACTAGAATTCATCAGAACAAAGCATAACTGTCTCCTAGCATATCTCCCACTTCATCACCACTTCTTTAACAGTGAGGAAAGACAGGAGTGATGCCACTGTTAAGAGTTCTTTCTGTCTCTTGTCACCTTTGTCTTTCTGTCTCTTTTCTTTTATTCCCTTCTTTATCTCTGTCTCCTCTCTCTCTTTCTCTCTTTCTTCCCTAATTCTCCTTTACTAACCAATACATTACCAAAAATAAATTAACTGTAAATAAAATTATCACTAGAAGAATATAATACAATCAAGAATAAAGAAGAAATGACTTACAGGGAAGGTGAGAAAACTGGCAAGGGAGCTTTGCAGATTAAAGGCAACCTTGCAGGGAAATCTTATGGGTTGGTTGAATTAAAACAGAAAGTAATGGTGAAAGAACTGGAGAAACAGAAGGCCAAGGCTCCAAAAGCAAAGAAAGAAAAAAGCAAGGATGGGAGGGAGGGAGATTGGGAGGAAGGGAGGGAGGGAGGGAGGGAAAAGAAAGAAAAATAGAAGGAAGAAGGAAGGAAAGACAGAAGAAAGAAAGAAAGAAAGAAAGAAAGAAAGAAAGAAAGAAAGAAAGAAAGAAAGAAAGAAAGAAAGAAAGAAAGAAAGAAAGAAAGAAAGAGAGAGAGAAAGAAAGAGAGAGAGGGAGGGAGGGAGGGAGGGAGGGCTGGAGGGAGGGAGGGAAGGAAGGAAGGAAAGAAAGAAATAGATGATTACTACTAATTCTTTTGATTCCTGCTTTGTTTTCAGTTGTTAAAGTTCAGATTGTGTTTTTCATAGGCATAGTCATATCCATCTATTCTGTAAATGATCTAAGAACAGGGTTACTCTCAAACAGAGATGTTCACTTCAGCTAAGGAAAGAGTGAGGACAAAGTTTAATACTACTTGAGGCTTCTGAAGGATGGCAAAACTCTTTCCCACAGGTTAAAAAGACAAAAGAATACCATGTGGCATTTGTGCTGTCACTAACTGTCCCATAGTACTGACAAACTCTTAACCACCCTGGATTTTGGTTTCCTCATCTGTATAACAATGAATGGTCTAAATCAGAAGACAACAAACTTCAACCCATTCTGCAAGTCCAGCCATCAATAGTTTTTATAATGAAAGTTTTGTTGGAGCACAAGCACTCCCTCTAGTTTATGTTTTTCTTTATAATTGTAGAGTTGAATGGAGCTGAGTAGCTACAACAGAGGTTGGTACATCCTATAGAGCTTATTTCCTGCCTGACCCAATAACATTCACTGTGGTTTCTGCGAGTTCTGACATCCAATGATACCGATTGTTACGAGAGGCTGCATTGTTGTCACTGCAGTACAGGTATTGGGGTAGAGTGACAAGCTTCAGCAAACCACTCAATTTAAATATTTCATGCACCTTTAGTCAATTGCTTTTGCCATCCACAGCATTTTGACAATGAACCACACACCAAATTGCTATAACGTGTGCCAAAGAAACACAGCTTGAAAACAAAGCTTGCTTTCTGGTCCATGCCTTATGAAAATGTATGATGTGAATGGTTCTCAAATAAGGTGTGTGTTGTGCCATGTCTCCAGCTTTGAATCCCAGAAACCACAACATTCTTCAACTCCAACCTCCTCCAGAGGCAGGGTGGAGGCGGGAATGCTTGCCTTGCCAACCAAATGAACAAACCCTGACATTTTATTTGTTTTGCTTTCTGGAAATGCTCACTCAAAAGGGAAAAGATCCCCAAATTTTCTGCAGCTGCTGTCTGGATCTCTCTCTCTCTCTCTCTCTCTCTCTCTCTCTCTCTCTCTCTCTCTCTCTCTCTCTCTCCTCTCTCTCTCTCTCTCTCTCTCTCTTTAATGTGCTCAAGGAAACTGCCTGGGTGGCCCTGGAGAAAGGTTGAGTCAGCTTTACATATTGGGTGTTTTGAATGGAACCATTCACAAAGATCTGAGGATCACAGGCAGGCTGACCTTGCCTGGCAGCCCACTCAACTATCACCTCCTTTCTATGGCCTGGAATTTGCTACAAGACCAAAGGGATTTTCCTGGATAATGTTCTTCCCTGAACATTTAATCCAAGCCATGGAAAGACAAGCTAGGATTCCAGCTTTGACAGCAAAGAAGAATTCATTTAGAAAAAATGTCAAGGCCATAAAAACTCAATTGCCAAGCGATTACAGACACCAGCCCGCAGAGAAATTCTAAATTTCACCAGAGAACAGGTTGTTGTTGTTTTTCATTGTGTTGTGTGTGTTTTAGGGGAAGTGTACTTGTTCTGTGGAGCAAAGACTTTGTCAAAGTACTGGTTCAGAATAATCAATACTTGCATATACAATGCCAAAACAATAATGAAAGTTAATCGTACTAGAATTTTATAGCAGTTGAATAAGAATATGTTGCTATTGCTAGGAGATGTGGAAAGATGCTTATGAGTTCCTTGTGACCAAAATCTTTCCTCTGCATTTGAAAGAACATTGGATAACTAGAATCCCCTTACAAGAGTGGGGAGCAGCCCATCTCTTAGTACTTACAATCCGGCACTTCGTTGTATTCTCAGTTCATAATGATTCATTCTAGGTGTTTCAAAGTAATCCAGCTGATTTTGCAAAAATACAAATGATACTTCAATGCAAGTGATTGCATTGCACATTTTTTTGCCTTCCATGAAGCTTCAAAGAAAGGACAGGAATAGTGGCTCACTCTGTAACGCTAGCTACTCAGGAGATAAGAAATCAGAAGAATTATAGTTCTAGCCCACTAGGCAAAACATTTGTGAGACCCCATCTCTACATGGTGGTGTACAGTTATGATCTCAGCTACACAGGAAGATAAAATATGAGAATTATGACCAGGCCTGATAAGTAATAAAAGCAAGACTTTATCCACAAAGTAACCAAATTGAAAAGGCCAAGGAGTATGGTTCAAGTGTCATTGCACTTGCCTAGAAAGTGCAAGGCCCCAAGTTCAAAACCAAGTTATTAAATTAGCTAATTGATTAATTAATGGAATAAGAGGTCACTGCCACACCGCTACTATGCAGTGGGTAATAATCTGCTGCTCAGGGTAGAGCTGTCTGTGTCTTCTATGACCATATAGAGGTGGTGGTAAAGCAGATCAGAGACACTGAGACAAGAAGAATCTGAAGTAATATTCATATGAGTGTTAGTTTATGTGTATATATAATATATGTGTGTATATATGATATGATATGATATGATATATGCTTGCATTGATGGACGAATGGGAAGAAATCTTTGAAAAGGAGGTAGTGTGCAGGTTTGTGGACCCTTTTGGAAGCTGTTTGAAAAATTCTATGAATAATTTAACTAATTTAGCTTTTCCCAGTGTGTTTGAAGGCAATTTCTTTTCAGTGTTTAGTTAGGAAGTTCTCCCTCCTGGTCTTGTTTATGCTGCCAATGTTTAAGAGAATTTTCAATAGAGGATACATGCAGTAGAAGAGAGATCCTGTGCTATTTGCATTTCTGTGCCTGTCTTTATCTCACTAGTATGCCATGCACATTGTCACAAGCAACAGCATTCTTCTTTAGAACAAAATTATTTGTTGTTATAAATGTGATGTACAGAGCGATCAGTTACATAAGTCAAATAATGAGTGCAGTTTTTTTAAAACAATGTCACCCCCTTCCTCTTTTCAAAGGCTAAATGGTTTTCCATTGCATGTGTGATGGTTATTAGGAGTTGGATAGGAAGGAGAACAAATTATTAGTCAAAGGCTACAAACATTTGGACGGAGAGAGGAGCAACTTTGGGAACTATTACACCTTGGGGTAGAACATTGATACAAAAGGTGATAGATCACAGATTTTAAGCATGTCAGTTCTCACAAGAATCTTTGAGAAAAGGTTCAAAAACAAGTATTCACTATTCCATTTTAAAATCAGTGTCTTAAGGCCTCATTGATTACTCCTGTTTAGAAGAAAAGAATGGACAAAGCAAGGGTACCATATACATTCAGGTCTGTTGAATTTTGGATATGTGAATAGTAGGAATCCCCAGGGAGGAAAGATATTGTTGGTTCATATAGTTGGCATTAATAGAGTACCTTTGGGTTTTGACTTCTTTTACTAAATTTTTTTTTGCAGTGAGAGGGTGTTTTACTGGGTTTAAAACTCAGGGTCTCTTACCTCAACTGTAGCTCAGCTTTCTTAGTTGATATTTTACCACTTAACCCATGCCTCTACCCTGCTCTTTGCTGATTATTTGGATGTCAAATTTCACAGACATTTCTGTCCAGGCTGGTTTTGCCACACAATTCTCTAAGTTTCAACCCCTATGTAGCTAGTATGATAGGTATGAGCCATTGGTACATAGCTGGTTGTTTTCTTAATATGTCATCGGTTACAGTGTGAACCCTAACTTCTGTTTGCTGCTTTGTTTTCCACATAATCTTTTGATTTTAAACTTTCCTTCTCAGTACTTCCACTTACTTAGAAGTAACTCCAGACCTTACCCACCCAATCTGAAACATTAGACATTTCCCTTACTGGCAAGACCTGCACTAGAGAGGAAGTAAATGGAAATTCTTTCATGGTTTGAGTCAGTAAATTTTTACTGAATGTCCAACATATGCTAAGGGGTATCCTGCATAGACACCCTATGTGTAGGATGTGGGGTGGATGCCTATACCTTAGACATAAAAGAAAGATTCTTTGTTTTGTGCATCATGGAGTTGAGACGCAACATCTAAACCAGTCCTGTTGCTAGCTCCTCTCTTTTTCCTGAGTCTCAGTAAAAAGACTGGACCCATCATTTTTCATTGAAATGTCTTTTCAGATCATCTGGCATACATATTTGAAAAAAGTTCTCGAAAAAAGAGTAAATAAATAAACAAATGGGTTTGGCACTAACCTCATGGTTCAGACAGGCTGTGGGTGGTCATTCTGAGGTTAGACTCCAGGGTAGAAGACACTTCATTGTGAGTTCAATGAACAATGACACAGGAAAATTTCATCATCTTCATGATAGGGCAATCTAGCCTTACAGGATATAAATGCATTCCACAGAGATCTGTGAAAGTAAGCAATGACCACATAGAAAGAAAGAAAAAGAAAACAAGGATTTGGAAATATGTCCAAGTGCAAGCACAATGATGTGCCTTTCAAACTGGCTATAGGTCTGACCCTCACATCCACATCCACTTTTCAGTCATCAATGCAGCCAGGAAAAAGCAGGCATTTTATATCCACTGATAGAAAGCAAAGTGACATGTTGTTATACTTGCCGAGACTTGGCTGTTAGCCCAAGCAGTAAAATGCTCACAGGCAGGCTGTGTAGAAAGAACACCTGAATTCTGGAGGAAATGCATCATTCATCACTTCTTTTTTTCCTGTAAATATACAGAAATATTTTTTCCTATGGTCTTGTAGCTTTTTAGAGACTGTTAATGATGGGAGAGCATGGTCAAATACAATGAGACTTTCATATCTAGCATAGACCAGAGGACCATCACAAATACCAAACGTGTGTTGCTCACCACCGAACAGAACACAGTTTTGTTATCATTATTACATTTTGTAAACCTTCAGGTTGACACTGCGATGGGTGAACATTGATGCTCATGTAAGTATGCTTCGTGCTGTCCATTACTGCTACTGATAATAAGCCATGAATGGCAGGACCAATCCCACCATCTCTTGTGCCAAAGATTTCACTTCCCTAACATTAATTTCATTTTTTGCTGGAATCTGGGAATTCCTAGGATCATCATTTACAATTTCACAAATATTCAATTTTATTAAGGACAACCAATCAGATTAAAGATCAGATTAATGTAGGGCACTGGGAATTAGGGAAAAAAATTCTCAATTTGTAAAGAAAACCTTGCGAGGAGAAAAAAAAGAGTAGGCTACACACATGCATAATCTCTCTATAATGCTATGTTGTGTCCATTTTGGAGTTGGTTGGAGAAGTCATCTGTATGTTTTACCTTATCAATACTATTTAAAGAACCACTCGTTTCTTCACGGTTAGTACCAAAATATTTTTCAAGGGTAGAACAAATGGAACTAGCCTCAATCCCAATTGTATTTTTATAGTGCTATCCACCATAAAAGAACTAATTAATAACATTCACATCAGTTCTTGTCTTTAAGGAGTATGATCAGGTCGGGATTAATCACAGCATGTGACTGGGATGGATGATAGATGATGCCAGTTACTAAACAGATAACATGAATCTTTTCTGCTTTCCTTGCTGCTGAGCATGTGAGTATACCTAGTACCTACCCTTCCCTTTGCCTCTAAAAATTCCACCCAGTACCATGACTTGAAAGGCTACTTGTCTACTGCTGAATTATAAACTGACTTCTCTATCTCAAGTCTCTTTCCTGACACCAGATTCATAATAGGCTGCCTATTTAGCTGTCTCTCCCTGGGTTTCTAATAAGTATTTTAAATTTAATGAGGGAAAACAAGCCTCAGTGCTAGGTCCCAAACCTGCTCCCCTTTCAGCCATTGTAAGGGCCACTGCAATCTACCTAGTTGCTTGAACTCAAAAAATCTTCCTTCCTAAGTGAAGTGAGCCAGACCCAAAGAAACATGGACTCTATGGTCTCCCTTATTGGGAATAATTAGTACAGGTTTAGGCAAGCCATAGCAGAGCATCACAAGACCCAATAGCTATACCCTTATGAACACATAAGATGATGCTAAGTGAAATGAACTCCATGTTATGGAAACAATTGTTATATCACAGTTGTAACTACTTTCAACGTCCTATGTGTATGTGTAGTTTCTATTACTGATGATGTTCTTGTATCACCTTCCTATGGTTGTACCTACACTATCTCTGTAATCTTATCTGAGTATATTGGAAACAGTGTTTACTGGTATTGGAAGTAGGAAATTCAAAGAGAATACCAAATTTGAGAGACACAGGGTTAAAAAGGAGAAATAACTACAAAAGCAATACTTGCAAAACTGTTTGGTGTAAGTGAACTGAACACCTCGGGGCGGGGGGAAAGGGGAGGAGGGAGGGGGGCATGAGGGACAAGGTAACAAACAGTACAAGAAATGTATCCAATGCCTAACGTATGAAACTGTAACCTCTCTGTACATCAGTTTGATAATAAAAATTTGAAAAAAAAAATCTTCCTTCCTTTGCCTCTCAAGTATTGAGATTACATACATATATATATGCCTGCCTCACTACACAGATCCTTACGATAGAATAGATATCATTTCATCTTTGGATGACAACTCGCCCCAGTGGTTTGCAAATGCATTAGAACAAGACTGGAACTCTCTAGGCATGTGTGAGATGCTACAGAGGGATCTGTCCTCACCAACTATCCAAACTCAAACATATTACCAAACATTTCTTCTTCGACCCCTGCAATGCCACCCATCTTTTTCTTTTTTTATTTTTCTGTAATAGTCTTAAGTTTGTTCTCAACCTGTGTTATCTTCCTGAGATACTTTTCCCTTTTATGGCTATTGACAGCTTCTAATAGCTATGAAGGACTCATTTGTAATGTCACTTCTTTTGAGATATCTTTCTTCCCACACCGGTCTTACCTATTCTCTAATCAGACTACCATCATTCCAAAGCAGTGACTATAGCCATTGTGTGTGTGTGTGTGTGTGTGTGTGTACATACATATATATAATATGTATATATGTTTATACGTATGCATGTTTGTTTCCCATCTTATCCTATGGAAATATTAACTGCCCCTGTGATGTGGGAAATTATATTCTAATTCAACACTGTTTGAAAATGTTTGCCACCCAGCATAGGTCTGGGCTGTGTGCTTAATTAGAAGTCTTTGAACTAATGACTGGGAAATCTCAAATGAGCTCTTCCATCAAGCTATTGGGTGCTTCTCACCTACTGCTGACTTAACCAATGCATACCTTTGTGTGCAGCTACTGGTTGAGATGTAGTTCTGCCAACTGTTTCCTAGGCTAGACTCAAAGGGTGGTCTTCTCCATCTCTTAATTCTTAATAGTCAGTTTATAAGCATGGGTAGGCTAGATTCAGCATTTCTCTACTGGCCACATGTGGACAGATTACTGAAGCCAACCTTTTTTTTTTAGCCATATGTAAATAATGGTAGGTGAGAAAAGGAAATTGGAAATGATACTGCAGTTTCAATTAATGCTAAGCAGGTTTATTATTAAATAAAGGAAATACTTTACATATCTAGAAAATGAATGACACACATTCTATAACAATGCTTATTGGTGTATTTATTATTCTGCTTGAATAAAGCATAAATTGATTTTTGGAATTTATAAAATAGTTGCTACTCAAGTAAGTACCTCCATTAGGTTAAAAATTTAATAACATCAAAAATTGCAATGCATTATGGAAGTTAAGACTTGAAAGCTCATAAGATTTTTTATTTTGTATGTGATCATAAAACTTTCATTTGTAGGATCTTAAAAAATATACCAAATATTAAGCTTTGAGAATTTCAAAGAAAGAAGAAATCCTTCAATTTTTGTAAATTAGACATTTGCTATCCAAATCACTGGCTGTTCCATGCAACAGCTATTTCACCATTTAAAATGGTGCTGGGAAAACTGGTTCAACTCATGCACCAAACTAAAACTAGATCCTTATATATCACCCTGCACCAAACTCAATTCCAAATGGATCAAAGACCTCGAAATTAAAACAGATACCCTGAAAACACTAAAGGAAGGAGTAGGAGAAACACTTGGGCTCCTTGGCACAGGACAAACTTCCTTAACAAAGACCCAGAAATGCTACAAATCAAAGAAAGGATGGACAAATGGGACTGCATCAAACTGCAGAGCTTCTGCAAGGCAAAGGACATAGCATGCAAGATAAACAGAAAGCCCACAGATTGGGAGAAGATCTTTACCGGTCATTCAATGGACAAAGGCCTCATATCTAAAATATATGCAGAACTAAAAAAATTACCTTCCTTCAAAACAAAACTGCAAAGAACCAATAGCCCCCTCATCAAGTGGGCTAAAGACCTAAAAAGAGACTTCTCTGATGAGGAAATGAGAATGGCCAAGAGACATACGAAAAAGTGCTCTATATCACTGGTCATAAAAGAAATGCAAATCAAAACAATGAGATTCCATCTCATAGTAAGAATGTCCTATATCAAGAAAACTGACAATAACAATTGTTGGAGGGATGTGGCCAAAAGGGAACCCTACTTCATTGTTGGTGGGAATGTAAACTGGTTCAGCCACTCTGGCAAGCGGTATAGGGATTCCTCAGAAGGCTAAACATAGAACTCCCCTATGACCCAGCAACCCCACTTTTGGGTATCTATCCAAAAGACCACAAACAAAATCACACTAAAGCCACCAGCACAACAATGTTCATCGCAGCACAATTTGTCATAGCCAGAATATGGAACCAACCCAGATGCCCCTCAGTAGACGAATGGATCAGGAAAATGTGGTACATATACACAATGGAATTTTATGCCTCTATCAGAAAGAATGACATTGCCCCATTCGTAAGGAAATGGAAGGACTTGGTAAAACTTATACTAAGTGAAGTGAGCCAGACCCAAAGAACTATGGACTCTATGGTCTCCCTTATAGGGAATAATTAGCACAGGTTTAGGCAAGTCACAACAGAGGATCACAAGAGCCCAATAGCTATAACCTTATGAAGACATAAGATGATGCAAGTGAAATGAACTCCATGTTATGGAAGCGATTGTTATATCACAGTTGTAACTACTTTCAATGTGCCATGTGTAACTGTAGCTTCAATTATTGACAATCTTCTTATATCACCCTCCTGTGGTTGTACCTACACTATCTCTGTATCTTATCTGAGTATATTGGAAACTGTGTATACTGGTATTAGAACTAGGAAATTGAAAGGGAATACCAAATTCGAGAGACACAGGGTAAAAAAAAGACAACTACAAAAACAATACTTGCAAAACTGTTTGGTGTAAACCAACTGAACAACTCATGGGGGGGAAAGTGAAAGGGGGAGGGAGGAGAGGGAGAGAGGGACAAGGTAACAAACAGTACAAGAAATGTATCCAATGCCTAATGTATGAAACTGTAACCTCCCTGTAATTCAGTTTGATAATAAAAAACAAGTTTGTTTTATAATTTTACTAATTTAGATATAAAAATATAAATTCTTTAATCCTTTCTTTTTCTTTCTGTTATATGTGATAAAGTATTCCCCCTATTCTTTTAGTTTCTCAGTCAGGTTATTTGTCGAAATATTCCAACAACTTGTCCAATGGTCTTGCCTTATGGTTTGGGGGTGAATTATCTATTCAATGGATGTCAGAGATTCTTGGATGAATAGAGCTAAAAAAATTTTAAATTAAAAAAATTTTTGATATCAAGATTAAGAGTTGGCTGCTCTTTTTACCACATAGAAGAGAAAGGCAATGTTTGTAATCACATCAACAATTTCTGATGGGTACCTGTACCACTGCCCAAATCATGAAGCAAATAGAAATATTACTCCCACTTACCCAGCGTTCTTTATCTGTGCCTTTCAATAAGGCTGTATCAAGAGTGTAGTTGGTATTTTTACACTGTCTTATCTAAGTCCATTGCCAGCTTCTCACTTCATTTTAAATCTGGGTAGGGTGAAGGAATACTATTAATTGGATCCCATCAAAATTACCATCCAATTCACTGTCCAGGAATTTGAGAATGAGTTGAAGAATGGGATCTGAGAAAGCAAAATAATGGTTAATATTTAAGGCTTGTCCTATAATAAACTTACAATATTAAGGATTATGCCTTAGGCTTACATTTAGACCATGAAAGTTATTGGTCTTGCCACTTGTTGTTTCTTATATTGTTTCCATATGGACATCTATTTAAATAGTGTGCTTTGCTTCTTAACTGACATGGTATGAAAATAGAAACAAAAATTACTCATTCAGAAAAGTATTGGCAGTCTCTTCTAAAGTGATAGATTTAAATCCCAGAAGAACTACTGGAAATCTACATATTGAAGATAGAGGAAACTAAGTTCCAGCAACTGGGAGAGTTGAGATCTAGAAAATTAGGCAAAATTCTCAGTGAGTTACATTTAAATTTCAGAAAGGTGTTTCAGTGATACATGGAGTCAAAATTATCCTCTTGTCCCTGAGACTTTGTGTCTAAGGAATGAAGCATGAAATAATAACAAAAGGATGAGACTAATGCATGACCTCTTCTTAATTGTTATTCTGAAGGAAAGTTTAGTCCTCAGAAAACAACTAGAAAAGGTAGGGTGGACAATGATTTGTTTTTTCTACCTTTACTTTCTACTTTCGTTCACATCAAGATTGAAACTCCAAAAGTGTATCAACTCCATAAAGAATTGGACTCAGGAGCAGAAGAAAGAAACTAATGAACAGGAATGTTATTCTTCTGTGAGGCTGAGAAAGAGACCAAAGTAAGCAATGGAGGATAACGGTATGTAAAACAGAACACAGTAATCCTGTACTTAGAGGTTTCATCCCAATAAACCTATTGTAAATTGAAAATACAAGTAAAGAAATGTACTTGATATGCCTGAGTTGCTGAACATTTTAGTTTGTCTTAAACATACTCAAAACAATTAAGTCTGAAACTCAGGCAATTTACTAAAGATATGATGAAATGAGAAAACACAAACTACAATATACAAACACTGGCAGCACAATGGAATATTTGCTTTCATAACCATGTGGCCATCTGTGACCTGCAGTGCATTGTCACTGCCAAAACAGCACAGCACCTACCTCCAGCCTGGAAAATGACTGAAATTCAGATACTGGAGATATTGTGACTCGTGACTGTCTATCATTTTTGCACCATTCGAAACTAAACACATCTAAAGTTGGAGCCATTGTAAGGCAGGGGCCACCTGCACATGGCAAAGATTCTGAGCCTCATAAATTCCACAGGCAATAATTTCAAGAGCAGATTCTCAGGAATATTTGCGATGGATAATATTTATTAGAGAAATGGCCTGGTGCTGGTGGCTCAAACTTGTGATCCTAGCTAATCAGGAAGCTGAGATCTGAGGGTTGCAGTTCAAAACCAGCCCAGACAGGAAAGTCTGTGAGACTCTTATCTCCCATTAACCATCAGAAAACCAAAAGTGGTGTTGAGGCTCAAAGTGGTAGAGCACTAGCCTAAGTGAGAAAGCTCAAGGATAGCACTCTGGCCCTGAGTTCAAGCGCCACAACTGACAAAAAAATAATAAGATAAAAGAATAAAAAATACAAATATACGGGGCTGGGGATATAGCCTAGTGGCAAGAGTGCCTGCCTCGGATACACGAGGCCCTAGGTTCGATTCCCCAGCACCACATATACAGAAAACAGCCAGAAGCGGCGCTGTGGCTCAAGTGGCAGAGTGCTAGCCTTGAGCGGGAAGAAGCCAGGGACAGTGCTCAGGCCCTGAGTCCAAGGCCCAGGACTGGCAAAAAAAAAAAACAAAAACAAAAAACAAATATAGGAGAAACAGATTCTGCAGTCATTCTCAAGACGTATAGCAACATAAAATAAAAAAAAAAAAAACGAAAAAGAAAAATGGATAATTTGATAGACTGGTGTAAGTCTTGAAAAGTCTTACACCTTGAAAGACTTTTCAGGGTGCAATGGTAGGGTGACATTAAGGTATCTAAGCTTTTCAATACAGAATCTCCCAATCACTACTTTCATAGAAAAGGAGAAAAGTGCATAAATAGATCCCCCCTTCTCCAATATTTTCAAGCTGCTCCCAGATCCTTTCCTACTAAGAAAGTTGATTTGATTCAGTTTTTTTTTTTAAGCTCATAAGCCAGAGAATTTCGTCTGTCTTCATTTGTAAAAAGAGAAATCTTGACTTTTTCTTCACCTGTCTTCCTTCTCTCTGGAAATGCTATGTCTTTAATAAGATCTTTTGTAATTCTTTTCTTTTCTCATGCTGGGATCAAACTCAGGGCTTTATGCATGCTAGGCCTTATCTTGCTGAGCTATATCCTTTGTCTGGTCATTTGTTTTTGTTTAAATAACTTCTTTAGAACTGAAAGTTTATTACATTTAGATTTCAGAAGAGATAAAGTACCATGAAAATCTTATACAACCTATTAGCTTTTGAGGTCTTCAAACGTGAATCAAATGAGAAACTTGAACTAAAGTAACACACATTTTGAGGCTTTGATAAAACCAATAGAGTCTAAACACCTTCTAAATAATTCTAAGTCTTGAAAAGTATTTTGACTGAATCTGAGCAGAACATGAAGTCTGAGAGAACATTAATTTCTTTAGGTTTTGAACATTTAACTCATGGGCTAAGAAGATTTGATTGTGGATTACAAATTGAATATAAGATTTAAACTCTATAGGATTTTAGTCTGTCAATTTCTCCCTGGATTTTGATAACAAAACAAGATTCACTCTACAATGTGTTACATTTCCAGCTTGGTGGATTTTATTTATGTTGAGTTTTAATCTCAGTACAGAACTTCAAACAGAGACCATTTTAGACACCAGCTTAACATTTACCTTTGGCCATAGAAATTTTGCAATTTATCTAGTGATGTTGTTTCAATCTATATTAGAGCTTTCTTGAGACAAACCAGAAATAGGCACCAGTGGACCCAAGAACTTCTAAAATGGAAAACCCAGCAATATTAAGCATTAGAAGAATAGCCTGAGCACTATTTGTGGATGGCTGCCACTCACTGACATTAATATGGAAGAAACTATGGGGTTACTCCTCAATTCTTTGCTTTCCTTGGGATTAATTTCCTGAAGAAGCGTATTCTGAGCCTAGACAAGAAAGAAGTTCCACTTGTTGAACACAGTTTACTGTCTACCTACCTATAAATCTAATTTAGTGTCCATATTAACAATGATATTTTCACCAATCTGAAATGATAATCTTCAATGTAAAACAATACAATGTTAATATTTTGCTTATTAATGCTATGAGTCTCAATGAATTTCAAACTCAGGAAACAGGCTTATATTTATTAGCCGCACCCCCTAACTCCAATAATCTGGAATATACTTCACCTTCTTCTGATAGTTGCAAGGCACAGTTTGTTATGTTGATTGGTTATATTTTGTTGCCACGAGTAGCAGAGAAGTTGAAGCCATAGTTTAAATGAGTAACTATCTTTTCTTTCATAAATAACATAGACATCTGTGACAGGCAGCCAGGACTCAGCAGTCCAAAGTTATCAGGGAATACATCTCAAGATTATACACCCACCCTCTCAGCCAGGTCATAAAACATCACTCAAACTCCACATACTAGCTATGTTCAAGGAATAATAAAGAAAACAGAAAAGGTATGTCAGCAATGCCTATCTTTGTTGTCTGGAAGGAAAATTCTTTTTTTTGGCCAGTCCTGGGCCTTGGACTCAGGGCCTGAGCACTGTCCCTGGCTTCCTTTTGCTCAAGGCTAGCACTCCGCCACTTGAGCCACAGCGCCGCTTCTGGCCGTTTTCTGTATATGTGGTGCTGGGGAACTGAACCTAGGGCCTCGTGTATCCGAGGCAGGCACTCTTGCCACTAGGCTATATCCCCAGCCCTGGAAGGCAAATTCTTTAGAAATTTCCCAAAAGATATTTATACTTCATTGGTCTGAACTGTATCATCCGGTCACTTTTTGCAAGAAAGACTGATAGAAGGAGTAAACTAGCTTTTGTAAAATGTGACAAATACCATAGAGACTGAAATGCATATTGGAAGAGCCAACCAGCAATGTGATCCACAATAAAAATAGTACCTACTAGGGACTTTTGAATTGATTAATTGTAGATAGTAGAATTTTTTCCTGTTGTTTTCATTTTATTATTTCCCCTTTGTTTGATTACTCCTATCTACTTTATGGTTGTTTTTTGTTGTTGTTTTGGGGTGTTTTTTTGCCAATCCTGGAGCTTGGACTCAGGGCCTGAGCACTGTCCTTGGCTTCTTTTTGCTCAAGGCTAGCACTCTGCCACTTGAGCCATAGCGCCACTTCTGGCTGTTTTCTATATATGTGGTGCTGGGGAATCGAACCCAGGGCTTCATGTATACAAGGCAAGCACTCTTGCCACTAGGCCATATTCCCAGCCCTCCTATATACTTTAAATCTTTGCCCTTATGTTCAATAACTGTAGAACTTAGTGACAACCCTTCAATAAAGAATAAAAAGTCCTAAGGTATTCCTAAGGTATTCTTGTTCAGTTCCTAAGTCTTTACAGGACCATTAATATTACCTGGTATCTGGTTTACAGATTAAAAAAGAGCGATATTTTTAATTTAACAAATGTCATTTTAATTTTCTTTTGGTTATTTTGTTGCATTTTGAGTTTTACAAAAAATAAGCATTTTGGGATATTTGGGATTCAGATTACTCACATTCCAATAATACTTGGTGAAGGTTATTTTTTTTAAAGAATCTCTCATTCAATTTTGCATTGCCCTTGTAGTGCAATTGTCACAATTTTGTTTCTCTTATCCCTGAAAGCTTAGTCAAATTGTAGTGAAAGATGTCACCCCTGCAAATTTAATTCAAATGTTTAGCCAATTTTGAATTTCATCAAGACTGACATGGGCTTCACAACAGATTTAATTCTTGCTTTTCATAGAAACTTAAAAGCATGTCTGTTAAGACTTCCCCCCTTTCAACTTTAAAGCATTGTATTAATAGAACAGTATTACATTAGGATGTAATATTTGTTGACTCTGAAGCAATTTTCCAAAGATGTCTTGTTCTGGATTAACATTGGCAAAATTTGCTAAGTCTGAGGGATTTGTTTACAGTATTAACTGTTATAAATATAACTACTTTTTGGAAGCTCCTTGCTTTGTTTGGTTTAAATAAATTACAACATCATGTTTGGAATTTAATAAAAAATTGCCTACACAAAGACTTTAGGTCACTGTTTCTCAGAAGGAGGGAAAAGAAAGGGATATTAAGAGTCTTTGGCCTCTAAAATAAAAGCTAAGTAAATCAGATACAAATGAAAGGGATTGCTTTTCTTGTGTCTGCATTCTTCACTTAACCATTAATTTTCAAGTTTTCCACATGTTCCTTGCACATGACTCACAAAATGGAAAAGGAGCAAGGCAATAAAAAGCAGACCTTTTGCAAAAACGCTGTACGTCACTCGTACGCAAGCTTGCTGCCAGAATAATTAGTGTAGAATCTGCCTCTCATTACAGATACAAGACAGGCTTTTTGCTCCAGTGTGCGCACCAACTGGGCCGCAGCGCCAAGCGAGATGCGAAGGAGGGAAAGAACTGGCAGAGCCACGCAGGTACTTGCTGTCTCAACTTGCTGTTTGGAAGCAAGGCTGCCAGACCACTGCTAGCATTGATTGGCATTCACACTTCATTTGAGTGGGTTTGCATTTGGACGAGGTCTTCATTTTCACCTTCCTTGCTATTTCCTGAGGAAAATGAGCAATTCCGTAGGGCTGGTACACTTTTCAATTCTAGGACTGTCCAGTGACTCCCTTGGCCCCTCTCCATTATAGAAGACAAGACTGCACATGGGAAACTTGTTTGGAAAAGGGTGTTTATATGAAACTTATACTTTCTTCGACTAGATTTTCATTCTCTCCTTTTTTTCCTTAATTATCTTAAGGACTTTGTGAGTGCTGGCTAGTCAATAGGACTAGAGATATAAATTTGTCTACAGAACTATGATAAACTTAAGCTGTAAAGAATGAGAGTCCATCAGCGTGGGGGATGTTTGAACTAGACTTAAAAGGAGCCCCAGAGAGATGAGTTATTGACCAAACTTTTCCTTGATATGATTCTTTCCACTGGGAAGGAATAATCAAATTTCCTCACAAAGAGCTGGCCTTGGTCAAGTGGATTTTAGAAATGTCATGCTGTATTCAATTCACTTCAAAGTCAGGGAGCATCTTTCATACATTAACATAACAGTGCTTCTGATACTCATCATTAAAAAAATAATACTGAAACTCATGTTTAACCTTCAAGACTAGATTACTTCAATCCTTTTGTGCTCATGTTAGGAAATATAAACAACACAGACACATTTACCAACAAATAGGGACACACATGCACACACACACATTCACATGTATGTGCACACACATTTTTTCATGAAAAAAAAACCTGGGAAAAAAAGAATCTGTGAAGAAAATTGATATGAAGTCTCCAAATCAGTTAGGTTTCTGGCACAAATTATCTGAATAATTAGTCAGAAATTTGTTTTTCTTTATTTCTTTAACATTCTCCTCTACCACTGTGACTTACTGAAAAAGACTATGAGGATATCTAGTAGATTACTTTAGCTATGAAATAAAAGCAGATCTTGTCACTATAGCAAAGACGAATACATTGGAAATTCACCTCAGATTTCCAGGCTTTTCCACACTCTTCATTTCACTGGCAATGCTTTTTGGTTTGTGTGCTTTTTGTTTGTTTTTTATTCTTAAATCCTTAACTTCCAGGCAGACTCCAGCTAATCTTTTAATATGGGGCACAAATGCTGAATATAATTACTTCTTTAAATTTGCCTCTGTTCATTTGTTTTGAAAATTAAAGTATTCAAATGCATGTAAGTGCTGTTATATAAACTAAGAAGACAAAGTATAGTCTTCACCCTCTAGGAACAAGAATTTCTTCCTGTGCTCTTCCCAGAACACCTGCATGTATCTGGGCCATAGACCTTTTCTTTTACCATGCCGTGTTCGCTGGTCTTCATTTCGACTTCCTCCCACTGTCAGTATGGTCACCACCAGCAATATGTGACTATTCCCTGCATGCTATGTGATTAATCTAAATTGAGAAGCCCTACAATTTTAATATCCACACCAAATTTGGAAGATTTTTGAATCAAAACACATATTATTAACAATGTTGCATATTCCAACAATGTAATAAAATACTTTTTGGACATATGACATAAATTAAATAACATGATATTAATTTAATGCATTAAAATAAATTTTGTCTATTTTTTAACATGGCAACTAATAAATCTGAAATGTGGCAGAATTATATTTCTATTGGATAGTGCAACCCTGGACTGTGAGCATCTGAGAATAAAACAGGTGTTTTAGTAGTGGCTGTACCCCAATACCAATTACACAGGTAATTGGTAAGCACAAGGTACATGTGCTTAACTGAATGCAAATTTTAATAACCAACATTAATGTCATCGGGCTAAGAATCAGATGCTAATTTTCAGGTACAATGTTACTTTAGGGTTGAAATATTTGTTGCCCTAATTTTTTCCCTTCATGTCTGAAGATGTATTCACTTGGGAATAATTGTAGTATTTCTGTACAAGTGATTTGATGTAGTTACCTCTACCTGTCTTTTAGTTTGTGTGTGGAATCTTTTCTCCATTCTTTATCCTTACACCCTAGTCAGAGATTATTTTCCTCAGAAGATTTCTGATGGTTTAGCAGACCAGACTGTCCTGGCTGTCTAGCAGGATCATGAGCTGGAACTATGATGTAAATGACAGCAAGGGATAGCACAGTGTTTGAGCAAATCTGTCCATTTGCTACTGGCAATCTGGTTAGATGTCCAAGGAGTCTCTGGGGAGCCAGGCTCCATTTTTCATTAACTGAATAAAGCAGTGCAACATCTCTGGGAAATTCGATGTTGCTTTGGGAAATCCAAGATAGAGGTATTGTATCATTTCCCATTGGCTTTCAGAATCTCAATTTAGCTTCTGAAGCCTTCAAAGGTTGGGTTTTGAGCTTTTGTCTGTTTTTGTTGTTGTTTTAATATGTTTGTTTGGAAGTAAGGTAGAGACCCAAAGACTATGATAGGTTATTTTCTTTGGTCCCAAAACTAAGTGACAGAGTAAAAGAACCTAAAGGAATAAATCAAGAAAATACAATATGTAATCTGAGATGCAATCCTAAACCACAATATTATTATTCATGAAAAATCTGAAAACATTTGAGTCATCTATACAATAAAAATAATACTATGTGGAAAATGAACTGTACATCTTATGGGTAGAGACTGGAGTGAAAAACTGCGAGAGACAGAGGGAAGCTGAGACATGGTCCAGAATGAATTGTACTCATTACCTGACTCTTGTAATGGTAACCCTTCTGTATATAACCTCTGCAGTAACAATAAAATTTTTCTAAGATAATTAAGTTGTTTCCCTAATTTTTATAATTTTACTCTTGTTATGTATGAATATTGACATATTAAATATGCAATAAGCAAATGTTCACATTTAAAATATTTTTATAAAATAATCTTGCAATTATAAAAAATATAATTTTGCATTTACAATATATTCACAGTGAATTTTCTGAACAATTCAGGTTCTTCTAAGAACAACATGTTTTCTGTCACCTCAGATTATTAAAATATATCTAATCTGAGTGAATAGGTTATTGTTATGCATTCAGATAAAAATTTAACCAAATGTATGTAGCTCTTTCATCATGTTTTCTCTCAGTAAGAACATAAAGTATGCATATACCAACTGACATATATTTTAATGTCTCTTTAAATGTGCCTTATCATTTTCAAGTTACTCGCACACCCTAAAGTACTCAACTACCATGCTGGAAGAATTCACTTTTATTTCTGGATGAGACACTGGACGCTATTTACCTCTTTTGAAGGACAAAGTGAACTTGGGTCAAAGGTTTGGAAAGAGACCACTGCTGAAAGTGCAATGCAGAGATGACAAAGAGGAAACACTGCAATGACTCTACCCCAAATGAGGCAACCATGACTAGAACAGTGATGGAAAAGCAGTGAGCATACCTGGGTGCTGGTGGCTCATGCTTTGAGTCCTAATTTCTTAGGAGGCTGAGATCTGAGGTTCAAGTTCAAGTCAGCCTAGGTATAAAAGTCTGTGACACTCTTATCTCCAATTAATCTGCAAAGAGCTGGAAGTGGAAGAGCAGCTCTAGTGGCAAAGCACCAGCCTTGGATGAAGAAGCTAAGAGAGAGTACAAAGCCCTGAGTTCAAGCAACAGTACAGGCAGACACATTTACACAAACAAAATAGAAAAAGAACTGGGAAGAGGGCCTAATGATAAGATAAGAGCCATTTTGGATATTATCTCACATTATTGGAGTGTACATAGCAAGACAGAACTCAATTTTACTATAGAATTTTTAAGTCTAGTGATTTAGAAGATGGTGGGCCTGAAGGAAAGCACCTAACAGAACAGGCAGGGAGATATTTTTTCAATATTTTATCACACTATTGGGTAGGTTTTACTAGTTGTTGTTGTTTGAGGTATATTTTCCATAGAACTTGAATCTATTTCTAAAGCTTGCTTGGAGAAATTCATGAATCAATTAAGAGTGCATTCCTATGAGACCAAATTTCCTCATGAATCTTCCATTGGAAATGTTTCCAGGAGATCAGACTAACCAAAAGCCATTGTGTTCTTTAACTTTGCAGATTTTCCCAGAGGAGGAGCATGTTCAACTTTAGAATGTCAGTGCATCAAAGCAGAACTGTGGACACTTTCACAAGGGGTCATCATTTATTCGCTGTTCATTATGACATTATATCGCAAGAAAATTTCCTGACAGAAAGCTGGTCAAGGTCTCCACGAAATGATGTGCTAAAGAATGCCCAGCCACAAGGCAAAAATGCATCAAGAGAAAATTACTGCTGTTGTCCTGAGTGGAAGATGACCGATCAGGCTAAGCTAACCTATGAGGTTTAAAAGTCAGTGAGCCAAGAACTCTGTCAGAGACCTGGCCTGCCACGAATCCCAGCAATCCTGACTCTCCATCAGCAATAATGACCACTAAAGACAATCATTATTATCTGCTTTCCCAGACAAAGAGTACAAAAGAAGTATCCACAGCCACATAATGTCTTACCTTCTGCTGCTGTCCTTTAAAGAGATCTGCTTTCCTCAATTTCTGAATTCTCTTTAGTATTTGTTTCCACCTCAAAAATAAAACAAGCATGATTTCCTTGACTGAACTTCCTAACATATTTTACTATAATTTTTATGTTCTTTTAATCTAGACTATCTTTTTTTCTCTTTGTTGTTGGTCATGGGGCTTGAACTAAGGGCCTGGGCACTGTTCCTGAGCTCTCTTGCTCAAGGCTAGTGCTCTACCACTTTAAGCCACAGCATCACTTCCAGTTTTCTGGTAATTAATTGGAGATAAGAGTCTCATGGACTTTCCTGCCCAGGCTAGCTTTTAACCATGATCCTAGTATCTTAGCCTACTGAATAGCTAGGATTACAGGTATGAACCACTAGCGCCTGGCCAATCTAGACTATCTTTAAGCTTAAACAATATGAAATCATTCGTGGCTTGCTCATCTTAGTTAAACTCCCATTTGTATTTTAACTGGTACTAGTACAGTGGTTTTGAGGGTACATCCACTATTGTTATTTCCTCAAGAATCTTTTGCTCACACATGCACAAACACACACACACGTGCACACATACCAATGGAAAGTTTGTGTTTCCTTATGTTGTAATGTAAGTTCAGTCAGCACATGACTACAAAGATGTACAGTTTTGAACTGGTTGGTGTTGAAGATAATGTCAAAGATTCTAGGCCTAGGAATAAAAATGGTTACTCGTTTTCAATCCTCTAGAAATAATTCATTGTTGTTGTTGGTATTGTTTGTGTGATAAATTTATCAGGCACTCTCATCTAAAAAGGGTAGCTAGATCATGTATTGGCAAGGTCTGATTAATGGCATTCACCATTAATCCTTCAGACTAAAACTGGAGCTAAGAAAGTCCTAGTTCAAGAGGTGTCCTTTTCAGCCAGCCCCTGTCCTGCCTAGATGTAGGTGCCAAGATCTGGCTTGACAGGTCTGGCCATGTTGGTTACTCCCCCTGTGAGAGGCACCTGGACAAGAGGGGAAGGAGAGCCTGTTCCCTGCACACCCTAGGACTGGAAACAAAACCTCCAGTATCTGGGGAGAATTGGTTGTTTATTGGCCTTCTATTTTGGTAAAAAGATGTTTTTCAGTTGTTGGTTTTTTATTTCTTTCCCCAGGCCTAGAGTTTTCAGGGTTCAAATCTGAACTATAGCTTCCAATAGCATCCTCTTATGTAAAGCCCAATACCAGAGACTTCTACTGTTTCTACTGATGACAATTCCACTAGCCCATACTCTGTTCTTCAAATCAACTCACACTCCTACTAGTGAGAACCGTCAAGTACAAAAGACTTCTAGAATCAACTACCTCAGAAGAGTAGATCTTAACCCTGGATGTGCATTAGAATCAACTCAGATTCCATTTTCTGAGACAAAGAGCTGCAACCTCCCAAAGAAGAGCCATCTCTAGACCAATTAATAAACATGCAGAATCTACACAATTCTGCTTTGGAAGCTGTTGCCAACCATTTAGGAAGTGTGCAGGCTCCATATCATAAAGTAATGAAAGGATATTCTGGTGTGGAAATCATTTTTGTGATAATGAACTGCTATGCTAATCTTAGCATGAATAGAGTGTTGCTCAGAATGGGTAGTCTTCCTCCTGATTCCGTATTCTTTTCTCAAGGAATCTGCTTCTGGCTCATGTTTCTCAGCTCCCCATGTCACCAGGCCTGTAATCATGGCAATCTACTGCAAAAGCAAAATGTGACGAACCACTTGTTTTGCCTCACCTTGAAAAATATTTCTTGCTGCCTTTAATTTCTCTGTCTTTTGATCTCAGAATACATCTTGACTTGTTACCACTATGTCAAGCTCTGTCATGCTGATCAAGGGAAACTCCTTTTTCTTCTTCACTCCTGCATATTCCAGCTTCTCTCCCAGTAGACAACTGCCAGCTGCCCTTATAAACTTGTCTGTGAGTATGTCTTCAGCTCATTTATGTTGCTATGACCAAATATCTGAGACTAGCTAATTCACAACCGAAGTTTATTGATCCTCCTTCTAGAAGCTAGGATTTCTAAGATCAAGTTTCCAGCAGGTTTGGGCCTGAAAAAGGGCAATTTCTCATAGTAGGCCATCATGTGAACCCATATGTTGAAAAGGACAGAGGGAAAAAGTTGATAAAAGAGTCCTAAGTCCTCCCTTCAAGCTCTTTTATGGGCATAATCCATTCACTGAATAACATCCCCAAATGTCTCATATCCATCAAGTGAACTTTTGAGGATTACATATTCAAAGCAGAGCAGGTATAAATACATTTACATATGGGTTGTAAAGTTATTGAGATTTCTCTTATCTTCTGGTGTAAATTCCAATAACACACTATATAATATCATCAACATAATATTGTAAAAATACAAATTCATACTGACATAATTATAAAATGCATTATGTAATTTACATATAATGTATTTTTCATAAAAAAAGGAAAAAAAAACCAAACTTAGTTTCATTTGGTAAAAAGGAAACTAAACACCTAGTGTCAGTGGGGTCATGCCTATAATCCTAACTGCAAAGGAGGCCAAAATTTGAGAACAACCCAAGACAGGAAAGTCGGGAAATCAAATCTCCCATTCACCAAAAAAATACAGGAAGTAGAAATCTGTCTCAAGTGAGAGAGCACCTTCCATGAGCAGAAAAAAGAAAGAAGGCCTAGTTCCTCGCAACCAACCCTAGTAATACTGAGTTTTTCCCTCAATTCCTTCTCATGAGTATCCAGTGTTGTAGATTTTTTGTACTATACTCTTTACATGTGGATATAGCATACCACTTTCCTGGCCTGAAAGATTTGTTGATTTCCTAGTTCTACAAATGATGTTTACTTGGGGAGGGGCTGATGGAAAGTTAAGGGGAGATGCATTATACTCAAGTACCCCCCAGAGCAATGCTAAATATAGTTTATTAAAAAAATGATTTACGCAAGATTCTAAAGACTTACATATAGTGAGACCAAAAGAGGATAGTCTTAGGAGAGAATTGCAAGGGTAAAAACCCAAGAACTTCTTCAAAGGAATATAAAATAATATACATAATGAAAAGAATTCCAAATATGGAAACAAATGACACTTAATTTTTTTCTTTTGCTGATAATTCTGTATTCTTTACCTTATATATGGTATATTCACATGCATATCTGTAAGAGGATGGGGCACAGTATCTGAGGAAAAAGGGTGAAAAAGTGCAGCAGTAGAGCACACTGGACACTGATGACAGTGAACTATATAAATTGTGGGTAGTGGAGATAGGAAGGAAGGACTGGGAGAGAATGAGGAAACAGATGACACTATACAAAAGGAAATTATTATCTCACATGTGTACATGTAGCCCTTCTGTATATTACCTCCATAATAAAAATAAGGTAAATTAATAAATTTTTAAAAATTCAACTGGATACTGGTTGCTCATGCCTATAATCCTACCTACTCAGAAAGCTGAGACTTGAGTATCACAATTCAAAGCTAGCCCAAGCAGTCTTTGAGACTTTTATCTCCAATTAAGCAACAAAAAAAGCTAGAAGTGGAGCTGTGGTTTAAGTGGTAGATGAATACTGTTGAACATAAAAATTCAGGGTCAGTACTCAAGGTCTAAGTTCAAGCCATAGGACCAATACAGACACACACACACACACACACACACACACACACACACACACACACACACACACTCAATAGCAAAAGAACCTTACAACAAATGTAGTTTTGTTACTCATTTTTTTTCTTATTTATTGTCAAAGTGATGTACACAGAGGTTACAGTTTCATATGTTAGGCATTGGATACATTTATTGTACTGTTTGTTACCTCCTCTCTCATTCCCCTCCCCCTCCCCCTTTTCCTCTCCCCCCATAAGTTGTTCAGTTGGTTTACACCAAACACTTTTGCAAGTACTGCTTTTCTAGTCATTTGTCTCTTTATCCTGTGTCTCTCGATTTTGGTATTCCCTTTCACTTTCCTAGCTATAATACCAGTATATACAGTTTCCAATGTACTCAGATAAGATACAGTGATAGTGCAGGTACAACCACAGGAAGGGGATACAAGAGGATCATCAACAATAGAAGTTACAGTTTCACATGGCATGTTGAAAGTAATTACAACAGTGATATATCACTCGTTTCCATAACATGCAGTTCATTTCAGTTTTGTTACTCTTAATTAGCTTTGATGTTTGGATGGAATAACATCTAGTGATTGTTTAGACTTCCCTTCCTAGAATTTGTTTAATATACATGCGTACATACACAAACACACACATACACACACACACACACACACACACACACACACACTAAGGATAAAGGAAATGATAAACACGAACTACCTGTTCAGCTACAGTTGCCACTTTGCTTAAATGGTCACAGTAATCTGAAGTTCAGTGGTCATTATTGCTTGATACTCAGTTGACTGGTTGTGATATTCTTGGATTGTGATTCACAATGTATGGAGGCCATTTTAGACTAAAGTTATTAGGCAAGTACAGACACTTAGTGAAACATAATCATAATTACATGCCATATTAGAGGACTTTTCAAAAACATATATCATTTTCATAGTAATCTTATCAAAGGGAATTTGCACTTATTCATTGATTTAATAATTACTTATACAGGTGCACTCCTCAGCAGGTACTATTCCAGCTGTAATGCAGAGCTTTCCTAGCTTGTCAAGAGGATTCAGACACACTGGAGCAATGCTGACATGAGATGACCAAATTAAGATGTTTGGAATGTGCTACTGAGAGAAAAACGCTAATTCTACTGTGTTAAATCTCAAATAAATATGCTTAAAAATACCCTCCATGATATAGCATCACCCAAACCATTGTGAATGGTTGAATGGTAGCCACAAAAGATAGGAGCACATCTTCAGTTCTGAAGCCTTTGATTGGATAAAGGGCTTTTGAAGACTGAGTAAAGTTAAAGATCTTGAGATGAGACAAGATCGTCCCTTCTTAACTTGGTGAGAACTAAAGCAGTGACAAGTGTGGCTCCAAGAGACACAGAGAAGAGAAGCTCATGTGAAGACAAACCAGAGAAATGGCATCCACACTCCAAGGACCACCTGGAAGATGGAAGAGGCTAAGAAGCATGTTGCTCAATTGTCTGCAAACAGAGCCTGGCCCTGCCAACACACCTGTTTACATATTCTGACCTGTAGAATTGTGAGAGAATAAATATCTTAAGTCAACAAGTTTGTGGTAATTTGATACCATAACAATAAACTAATGAATCCATATTCTCTAATTTTTTAGCCAAACTCACATATCTTAGGATAGCAAAAGAGCATATCTGTGGTTGATTTGCAATAAATCCTCAGTGCCCTTCAGACATCACTTTATATTGTTCACCTGCTATTACTAGGGTAAGGGAGAGGAAGAAGACAGCCCAAATTAACTTCATTCTGAAATATTTTAGAGTTTAATTTTATTACATAGTAGTTACTCCACTGTTCAATGCTGAATGTAAAGAATAATTGCAACATAAGTAGAACATAAATAGAAACTGTTAATAAGAATGAAGCACCATGAAAATGAAAACAGACCGGTAGTAAAATTCAAACAGAAAACAAGAGGAAAAAGTTTCAGCTATATTTTTCCACGCACTCTACTTTTGCCACCTAAACATAGCTTGGGCCATAATTAAGCACAAAGGAAGGATAGATGACAAGTGGGAGAAAGGGAAATAAATAAAACTCTACACGAAAATTTTCTGACAAATGTGCCTTACCAGTTAATTTCCACACCCAATCCCCAGCAACATCTGCAGCACTAGCATTTCCTTTCATTATCTGGACAACCAATCATTGGCTCATTTATCATTCCCACATTCAAAGTTATTGAAATGTGATGATTCATCGCTTTCCATTGATCATACAACATCCGGACTTACCTTCCAACTGCTTTGCATGTAGGGTATGGAAGTCACTAAAATTCTGTATGTCTTCCTTTTAATATCACATTCAAGAAGAGTGGGAAAACCGATTTCTTATCCCTCCCCCATTAGCATGGGGATGATGCTCTCTCTGGAGGCACCACTGGGATTTCATGCCACTCAGCCTTCAAATCTGTGCGGTCCACGTGCTTTCATGTGTAAATGGACAAAGTAGCTGTCAACTAAGAACATTTGGGATCCATTTTCCTGTCTTCCCTTAAGAAAAAAATGTCAAAAAAAAAAAAAAAAGGAACTAGGAGCAAAATCAATGTGAATCTTAGGACTCGTATATAGAGAGAGTTTTTTTCATCTTTTTTTCTTAGCATTTGGGTTTTGAACCCAGGACTTCCTACTTATTAAGCAAATGCTCTACCACATAACTTTTTTTGGGGGGTTGGAGGAGTTTTAGATATATTTTCAGATAGACTGACATTGAATGGAGATTTTTTTTCCTACCTCAGCCATCTAAGTGCCTGGGAATACAAGCATAGGCCACAGCTAGAGCCCATTAAAATGACTCATTAATATATCTCAGTCACTGGGCATATACCATCAGTCCTTGGAAGTGTATCATCTTAATAAATGAACACATCAGACTTTGTATATCACAAGTCAGATTTCTATCTTTCCTGAGTGGCTGTGTGTGTGTGTGTGTGTGTGTGTGTGTGTGTGTGTTGAATAAAAATAGATATACGTGAGTCATTTTCACAGCCTTCTCAGTGCTTAGTAATGTGTCCATTTTAGGTGCTCAGAAACTGTTTATTGATTGTCATCAGCCTGTCCCTAAGACTCCTTTAGTGATGCCGGTAATTTGAGGATTTAGTCACCCTGCTGTGTTAGTCCTGCTGAAAGCTTGTAGGACCTTTACGGCATGTAATTGCACATCTAAATCTAGTTCTGAACAAACTGCTGAGTGCAGCTGCCCCCACATTTTCCTCCTTGGGTACAACAGCTGAAGGCAAAAGCTGAATTCAACAAGAATGAGGGCAGCTCTGAATGGACTCTAATTCTTAGTCTGAAAAATCTCTTCACCAAGCATTAGGCTTTCTACTCTCCCTTTATCCTTCTCCCACCAAACATTAGGCTTTCTACTCTCTCTTTATCCTTCACCCCTCTCCCCTCTTCTTTCTCAGTCTCTGCCCATAGATTATTTCTATGGACAACTCACCTGGAAAACAAAAAGAGAAAAAATACATTTTCTGCTTTCTTTACATCCCAATAAGTGAAGAAACAAGACCAGCCTACTCTCAGTAAAGCCTTCCACCACCACTTGAATCCCATTTTCATAGAAACTATATATATATATATATGCCCTGATGATGCAGCTTCCTGAGCACTGGCAATGTTATGAAGAGGTGTCCTGAACTCCTGTCTCCTCTGAGCTGGGAGATTGAGTGTTACTGAGTGCTTTTGTGCATGTTTGTGAAACTGTCACTGGGATTCTGCCTCTCAGAGCATCTTCCCAACCCTCAGAAAAATGAAACTTGTATTCAATCAAATCTCCTTCTACAATAAACACTGTGAAAGTCTTTAAACTTGTCTTGATCTGTAGGAACACCAGCCTCCCAAACCCATGGGCAGAAGCACTAATAATAAAGGCACTATCTGATGAAGTAAAGATTCTCCCAGAAAGAAACCATGATAAATCAGGTACATTGTTTGTCACTGTTCTTATATTGTCTTTCTGAGAAATGAGATGTGTTTAAAATAGTGGCCTACACTTTAGGTAAGAAGCCTTAATGGATGTACCAGGTTTCGGCTTACCCATAGAGAAATAATTGTACCTCAAAACAGATGCAAGATATCTTAAACATTGTAGATGGAACAAGAAGTACACACAAACACATGCATACACACACACATACACATATACACACACTTAAGAAAAAGAAAGGAAAGAAACAAGAAATTGCTACATCTTTCAAAGGGTTAATCATTTCTGATTAACTTTGGGTCATGCATTACATTTTGAGTGCCTAAGCTGAAAGACACACCTCATTGAACCCCATCTAGCAAGCTTCATGCTTATGAAGGTGTTGCTCTTGATTGCTTCTCATCTGGGCTACGAAAACGATTGGGTTGAGGACTGACATTGATTAAGTGCAAGAGAACCATATTTTACTGTGACAGCTGCTAGCCCTCTGTCAACAAATCAATTCTCTCTCTCTCTCTCTCTCTCTCTCTCTCTCTCTCTCTCTCTCTCTCTCGACGCCCCCCATCTTACCTCTCCCGTTAGCATCCTGCTGTTCCTGGAGATGAAAAACATCTCTATAAATGAGCTGACTGACCACTTTCTGATTTGCCAATCACATAAAATGTTTTTTGTTTGTTTGTTTTTTTAACGACAGGAAAGAGTAACTTTTCATCCTAAGCAGCTTTTCGGGGTTTTTGGTGCACAAATACGGTAATTCTCTAGAATTATCAGGAGTAGGGTATTTGTTCCTTCAATTTAGAGTTGAAATAGAGACATTTTGCAAAAACAAAATGAAATGGCACTTTTCTTTCTGGATTTGATCAGTTTACAAATGTATCCTGTTGGTCCAAAGAAGCTGGGGAGCATTTTAATCGAAACCTCTCAATGATTGATCCTCAGCTGTCTGGATTAGGTAGCTGTGATTGTTTAACACAGAGAGTATATTTGGTTATTTCTAGTAAGCTAGGATCGTAGAAAGCTAACTTACTTGGCATCACATTGTGTATCATAAACGGTGGGTGTGGTTAGAAGACTAAGAAGAAAGACCATGTGGGCAAGGGTAACTCCAACAGAACTTTAACAAACATCTTGCTTCAAACATGACAGTAGACTTCAGCCTTCTATCTCCCACTCTGAAATTTAGGATTGAGCACCAATTTGCTTACACAGAATAAGAATTTAAAGAAAATTAATACCAAAGGAACAAACTAGTAATACTGACAAACAAGACTGAACATCCTGAGGATTTCCATAAAAAGTGTCTATGCCTATTGTAAATGATTTTATTTGATGCCCAAACACAGAGCTATGGGCTTTGGGTGCAGCTCATTTTGTCCAGCATGTGCTGAGTACACATGGAGCCCTGGATTCAATTCACAGCATCACATACAAAATAAATAAATAAGTGAAGAACAGCAAGTCAAGGTTTTCACTGTGTTAAGCTTGGAAAAGAGTTTGTGTTTCCTAGTGGATCTCTTCTTGTACCCTTCACCGAAAACTCAAAAGAAAGAAAAATGTTCAGTGAAAAATCTGTTACTTCTTCAATCATTCAAGACAGCAAGCAGGTGTCAGAGCTAGCAGAAGCTCCTTAGTATTATAATCTTGATTTTTAATTATTAATCCAACTTAATAATGTTCTCCTCCTGAGCAATCACCAGGGTCTATCCCCATTATCTTTGTTCCTGAAGGCCCCATGCCACACAAAAAATCATTCACGAAAGAAGATCGGAATAGTAACACTAGTAATATATTAATTTTTATTTTACACTAGAGAGAAAAATAGAGCTATTGTAGACAAATAGTGGGGACAAAGGCAAGAAGGGGAAGAGATGAAATGAACTAAATCTGTTTTAAGGGGTTTAGGAAAGCTTCTGGCTAGGGACAGCAGAAGGGCCAACACTAGGCCACTTCCATGTTGTTTGCTACTGTATTGATAACCTTGGTTTGCTGGAGAGGCCATCTTCACTTGCACTACTAAAATACTTTTCTGGTTGCTTTAGAGATACAACTATAGTTTTTTCTCTTCTAAAAAAATTCTTCAATCCTTGGAAACAACCAATTCATGTAATAGTTGATCTATTTGTGTTCTAAGTGACCAGAATTAAAAATAAATAAGGTACCAGGTAGCTGAAACAAGTTTGTCTGAAGAGAAGGCCAAGGAGAGGGATGACAGATAAATGAAGAGTGACTTAGGTAATACAGTTGTTATATTATTTATATAGATGTGAAAATTTGGGCTATTATCCTTGAAGGGATGGGGAGGTTGGGGGAGAACAATGGAAGGAGTGGCACTGATCAAGATGCACTTTACTTGTAAACTGATTTATGCAACTACTTAAAGGTAATTTAAGAAATAAAAGAAAAGGAATACAGATAATAGCCAAAAATCTAGGAGTGTTTTGTGCATGTGTTTGGCCTCTATACTTACTGATAAGATATCCCATTGCATTCCATCCATTTGCTTTATCTTATTATTTGAATAAATAAGAAACAAAAACAATTCCCTGTGCTAGGAAATGTTCACATACAAATTCTGTGTTTAAGCATGTTAAACTAGTTTGAAACTGTTGATCTGCCCTCTTTTAAAAATATCTAGTTTTGTTTTTCCTTCTCCCCTCATCGGATGGTTAAGCAAACTTTTCATTGTGATAAAGCAAAAACTAAACTGGAGGATATAGTTGGGCCAAACCTGTTTGAGTTGTATTTTCTCCCAGGCCATTTAGAAGGGAAAGCAATTCCTTTTATCATCAGGGGGAAAGATGAGGAAGTGCAATCTTGAATGAATCACTTTTTATATCTCAGAAGACCTCACAGTAGAGGCAGCAGCTGTGAGTTGTTAGACGACTTTGTAAACAATGGATGGATGAAGAAAATGTGGCATATATACAGAATGGAATTCTATGCTTCCAGCAGAAAGAATGATGTTGTCCCATTTCTAAGGAAATAGAAAGACTTGGAAAAAGAATATTGAGCAAAGTAAGCATAATAAAGAAACATAAGTTGCTTGGTTCCCTCACTTGTAAAAATTAGTATGTGCCTATAAATCTACAAGTAAACCAATGGAGAGTAAAGAACAAAAGATACATTTGGACATGATAAATTAAGTAGGACTCTAAGGATTCACACACTGAGACCTATGGAGGATATTCTTAGGAGAGGATCACAGGGCTCAATAGCTATGTGCATATGATCATACAAAATGATGCTTATCCAAAATGAACTCCAAGAAATGGAAACAGGAGTTTGTTGTTGTTGTTGTTTTAACTTTTTGCAGTTCTTTCATTTTTCTGGTTTTCCCCTTTTGTCACTGTTTTTGATTTCTGTAACTTTTGTCTTGTATGTAAATTTATCTGATTTGAAGAGGGGAATGGGGAGCAGAGAAATGGTGGGAAAAAGTTGAACTAATTCAGCAGTGATACTAAACGCTATCTTCGAGATGATCTTGGGAAGAAGGGGGTTAGGAGGTAAAAAGCTGGAAGAAAATGAGGGAGGGGTGGCACTGTTCAAAAAGAAATATACTTGTGTATCTGTAACCCCTCTGTACATCATCTTTACAACATTAAAAAAAAAACTTAAAGGGTGTATGACTCAGCTGGAAGATAGGATCTTCTCAAAGCCATACATCTCCATCGAAAATTCCCTACAAAGAATATGGACTTCCTTTGCCTTCATGAAAATTAGATATTTTATTTTCAATGGCTCATTTCCATGGAGGAATGTATTCTAAGTTTGATATTTAATTTTGTCTCATTGTGTGTATGTGTGTGTGGACACACAAAGTAGGACTTACTTCAGTCTGATTTAAAATTAATCCATGCCTCTTAGAATCATAAAAATGAAACTTAGATCTATTCCTGTTGTTGTTTTACAATTAAAGGACCTATGCCTGTGTCAAAAGACTGGCTAGTGGAAGGGCCATATCTAAAAATAGGTCCCAATCTAATTTCCTTCCAGCTCAACATTCTATTTTCATTCACTTTAAATATTTTGTGCCTGATATATGTGCCTGATTTGGATATCTTGAGAAGATATGAAAGAAAACCCTGAATCTCGCCTTCACGTAGTTTATAATCTAGAGATCAACTGTGCTAAACATGCACCATTGCTACTGACAGGGTGACTTAAAGCAGAAGCCTTCATAACATTCACATTAGCTATTTCATGACAGTCTATTTGTGAACCCCCGACCTCTTTTTCCCTGAAGAAATGTGCTGGTCTTCTCATATTTTAATTATGAAGCTGATTTCAGTAATGTTCTATTTCCTAGCCATCACCCAAGTCTATCTCAAATAACTGTGCCACATGAGTGAGAAGTCTAGGCCTCTTCAGAATTAATCAGACCCAGTTCAGCTCAAGAACACCTTCCCCATTTTCTCTGCCTTTTTCTGTCCCTACTTAATATATTTGGCAGGCTCTTTCATTTCTGCTTGTGAACTAGATTATCGGTCTTAGTGCCCCAAATTGCTCCTTTTAAAGAGAATTTCTGTCAGTATTACATAGGTCATCCTGTTCCTACTGTATTTAAATTTAAAAGTATTTAAATTTTCAAGGAGATAGAAGCTGCTGACCTAAGGAAGGCCACTGGAAAGGTACTTCATGCCATCCAATATGCTGGAACAAGCTAACACACAGGAAACCTCAGCCACTGAGACTGTTCCCCATCATACGGCATTTCTATATTTTCCCAATTTATTCTCGTGGTTGATGACAAAAGTAACAATGATGATATCTGTGAAGCAGTAACCAGATCACAGACTTACCAAAAAAACAAAAACACCATTTTCTTTGTGATTGTATAAAAGGGTAGTTCAAAATCATTACAAATAAGCCTATTATACTACTCTCCTTTATGTTTTTTTCTTTCTTTTTGTTCTTCTGTAATATTTCAGTCTTTAGAACAATACTGACTGTCCCTACAAAGCTCCTATTTGGTGCTTTTTGCAGAATCTTCAAAGGGCATTTCTTGCTTCTTACTAGAAATGTGATACAACTGGCACATTCATCTTAAGATTGTACCAAGTTGGTGGAAAATCAGTAGAAACTCTGCCTTCCTGGAATAAAAATGGATGAATGAACACATGTATGAATGAGTGAAAACTAACTAAATAAATGATAACCTCATACACAAGCCTAGTGACAAAGCATTAGTGAGCAACCAGTTCTGGTTGTTGCTGTAATGAAGAGATAAAATAAATTCTAACAGAGTCCTCATCCTGAAAGTCATGATTTATTTTTCTCTTGGAAGAGATTGGAGCTATTATCCTTCTCTGGTTAAAATTTAAAATCTTAATGGTACATTGTTTCTTTAGAAAGCAAGGAAAATCTAAATAAACTCTCTGACTTTACTTGCTTTGTTTTCTAGCTTTAGATGTCCCTTGCTTACCTAAACCATGCATTAAAACGCCATTGGTAACTTCATTGTAGAACCTTAGCCTCCACAACTCTGCCACCTGGTCAGCTTGGTAGTGATGGTTTTGTGTTGGCTTTTTGTTGTTGTTATTGTTGTTGTTGTTTGCCAGTCCTGGGACTTGAACTCAGAGCCTGGGCACTGTCCATAAGCTTCTTCTTGCTAAAGGGTAGCATTCTACCACTTGAGCCACATCATCACTTCTGCCTTTTTCTGAGTAGTTTATTGGAGCTAAGAGTCTTGCAGATTTTCTTGCCCAGGCTGGCTTTGAACTGAGATCCTCAGATCTCATCATCCTAAGTAGCAAGGATTATAGGTGTGAACCACTGGTGCCTGTCTTATGTTGGCTTTTTTAAAAAGGGAGTTATAGATCACATTTATCTAGATCAAACTGGTTGAAGCCAGCAACCTTTTCAACTTGGGCCTGCACCAGAGTCTGAAGAATGATATTTTGATGTTGGAAGACCAAAAACTTCACTCTTAGTCCATCTAACATCCCATTTTCTGAATTGGCATACTGTAAAGAATCATGAAAAGGTTGGTGAATGTGCATGTGTATGCATGTGCACATGTGTGTATGTGTTGATAGGAATGAACAATTCAGAATTCCCAGAGAATTGATTTCAAAGTTGTTAAACTTTCATGACTTTCCTCAGTTTGGGTCTTATTTGAACAACTCTCTATTGGAGAACTATCTCTTGATATTCTACCAGAATCTCAAACCCATCACAATACTAAAAAGAGCTCATTATACATTCTGGGACGTTTGATTCTTTTCAAATTGTTCTATTAATCTCATCATCAAATCATTCAAGATTAAGCCCTAGTGTCCACTCATCTCCTGCATGTAAGTGATTCTAATTGAAAGTATCTCAAACTCTCTTATCACCCTATGCACCATCAAAGCTCTGGTTTAATACTTCATCATCTTTTATCCACATTTTACAATAACCACTTAAATAGATCCACTTTTCTTCTTCAAATTTGCTCTCCCTTATTCTTTCATTACTTTCTATAAGTAAGAACTTTTAGTTTTGCATTTTATCATGGAATTTTTCAGATATATAGATAAGTTTTAAAAAAAAAATTGAGGGCCTATGGCTCACACCTGTAATTCTAGTTACGCAGGAGGCTGAGATCTCAGGATCCTGGTTTGAAGCCAACTGGCACAGGAAAGTCTGTGAGATTCTTTTTTTTGTTTTGTTTTGTTTTGTTTTGTTTTGTTTTGCCTTTGTTTGTCTGTGAGATTCTTATCTCAAACCGCAGAAAAATCTAAAGTGCCGCTGTGGCTCAAAGTGGTAAGCCACTAGCCTTGAATGACAAAGCATAGGGACAGCACCCAGGCCCTGAGTTCAAGTCTTATGACTTGAACAAATAAATAAAACAAATACCTATCAACAAGTTCCAAAAAGTCACAACCCAAGGTTGTAATACTGTGACTTGTGAGCAATATATTATTTTCTTTGTTCCCCCAAATTCTTAGAATTTCCTAAGAGAAAGAAGGATTGATAACAAAACTCTTTTAGCCACATGAGAGTTTATATGAATGATATGGCTTTCAGAAAGCCACTAGATGATCACAGAGATGTAACCTGTTGCCAAGGGAGCTGACCAGGCTATTGGAGAGTGGGAACTTGGATCCTCATTCCCTCAAAGCCAGCTTTACGAAAAAGATCATCAGGTGCTTCTATCTCTACTGATCAAAGATTTAACTGATACTGTACACTCCATGGGAACCCAAGGGGATGACAGAGACCTGCTGGGATGTTGAACACATGGAGGTTTCTGAAGGGTGGCACAGCTGGACAAGCTTTGATGATCCATACCGCTTCTCCCATACCTTTTCTACAACATCTCTTCCATCTGGCTGCTCCTAAAATGCACCCTTATCCAATACATGATTAATCTAAGTATACTGTTTTTCTGAGTTTAGCAAATTGTTCTAAAAAGTGAAAACAACTTATATGGAGAACTTTCCATTTATAGCCAGTTAACCAGAAGCATGGGTGACATGCTTGACCTGTGAGATCTAAAGATAACTTCAAATATATAGTGTTAGAAATGAGTTAAATTATAGGAGCCAAGCTTGTTTCTACAGAGAATCTCTTCCTTCCTTTCTTCCTGCCTGCTTTCCTTTCTTCCTTTCTTCTTTATTCCCTTCCTCCCTCCCTCTTTCTTTCTTCCTTTCTTCTTTTTTAGGTTTGAGATTGGGACTTGAACTTGGTACCTGATGCTTTCACTCATTGGCTAGCATTCTACCAACTAAGCAGTGCTTCTGCCCCAAACAGCATCAAAGATTGGTTATTTCTTTTCATTTCTTTTTTTTCTCTCTCTTCCTTCATTCCTTTCTTCCTTCCTTCCTACCTTCCTTTCTTCCTTCCTTCCTACCTTCCTTCCTTCCTTCCTTTCTCTCGTTTTTATAGGTCAGCAACCAGGACTCAAACTTCATACTCTACAGAGGATTTCTTGAGGAAAACACAAAGCCTACATACACACTTGGTAACCAGAAGCATTTTTTTCCCAGATAAAAAGATATAGTAATGATTGTTCTTTACAGTGACTAACTTGATATCATTGGATTAGCTTATTCTGAAGTAGATTTCAGCATCCTACCTACCATTTCAGTACAACAGAGTATAACCTGTTTTTTAATCTAACTATAAAATATTGTCACATTTAAAACTTATTTTTATCATAAATCTACAATGTTCATGTCACAACTATCTTATATGTTTGATTTTACAATTTGAATCAAAGTCTAAGTATAGGCTATAAATAGAAAGTTTGCTATATCTCTAAATTCTCTTATTTGATAGACGTTCTTTTGTTTTCTTTTCTTTTTATTCCCCTCTTTAATCATAGTTGTTGAAGGAAATAGATTGTTTTGGGCAGGCTGTTTTCATCTGATTGTAATCCCATTGTTACAGAAATAAGTCAGAGCCTTAAGCCAATACTGGAAAGAGAGTTGATAAGAAAGAATTAGATTTTGTTGTAGCTGGAACATTTATATAAGAAGGAGGAGCTCTCTCCTAAAGGCTCTACCTTGAGCTGTGTGTGAAGGCAGAGGGTTTTTATAGAGAGATAAAGGAGAAGCAGTGAAGGAAAATGACATGTAGTCCTCTGGGGTATGGTTCTCCTTTTCCTTATTCTGGCTAGAATATCACAATAAATGTAGACTTTCTATACCTGGTTCCTGTAGCTGTTTTTCCTGGTTTCTAAAAGTAAAATTGATGGCAATTTTCATATTTTGTATAAGACTAACAAGGGTTATTATAGTGATCCTCAGATGTTCTGTGTTTTTTACACCTAACCAAAAATGATCATCAGTTAACATCTTACCCATTTAGGAGAACTTTTCTTTAAAATTTAGAATGTTGGGTAAAAGGGAGGTGTTACTGTTAAGTAACTAAGGAAGAGAACGGCAAAGAGAGGAAGGAGTGATGCACAACTTTCCCCAAAGACCTGGCTTATTTTTATCATAGCATCACTTAATAAATTCTTGTGTTCTCTTTGTCCTTTCTAAAAATGTATATGAGATGAGGTTTAAAATTATTGCTTTATGAAAGAAAATTGTTCAGGTCTTTTTTTTTTTCAAATTTTTATTATCAAACTGATGTACAGAGAGGTTACAATTTCATACGTTAGGCATTGGATACATTTCTTTTTTTTTTTTTTTTTTGCCAGTCCTGGACCTTTGACTCAGGGCCTGAGCATTGTCCCTGGCTTCTTTTTGCTCAAGGCTAGCACTCTGCCACTTGAGCCATAGCGCCACTTCTGGCCGTTTTCTATATATGTGGTGCTGGGGAATCAAACCCTGGACTTCATGTATACGAGGCAAGCACTCTTGACACTAGGCCATATTCCCAGCCCCTGGATACATTTCTTGTACTGTTTGTTACCTCATCCCTCATACTCCCCTCCCTCCTCCCTCTTTCCCTTTCCCCCCATGAGGTGTTCAGTTCACTTACACCAAACAGTTTTGCAAGTATTGCTTTTGTAGTTGTTTGTCTTTTTTTACCCTGTGTCTTTCAATTTTGGTATTCCCTTTCAATTTCCTAGTTCTAATACCAGTATACATGGTTTCCAATATACTCAGATAAGATTACAGAGATAGTGTATATACAATCACAGGAAGGTGATACAAGAACATCATCAATAATAGAAGCTACAGATACACATGGCACATTGAAAGTATTTACAACTGTGATATAACAATCATTTCCATAACATGGAGTTCATTTCACTTAGCATCATCTTATGTGTTCATAAGGGTATAGCTATTGGGCTCTTGTGATCCTCTGCTGTGACTTGCCTAAACCTGTACTAATTATTCCCAATAAGGGAGACCATAGAGTCCATGTTTCTTTGGGTCTGGCTCACTTCACTTAGTATAATTTTTTCCAAGTCCTTCCATTTCCTTACAAATATTTGTATCAATAGATGCTCTGCCACATGAGCTATGGTTCCACCTCTGACTTCTTTCCTCCACCACCACTACCACCCCTTCGGTAGTTAATTGGAGATAAGAATCTCGTGGCTCTTCTTACTTGAGCTGGCTTCAAAACCTTGACCTTTAGATCTCAGTCTCCTAAGTAGCTAGGATGATAAGTTTGAGCCACCAGCATCCATCTGTCTCTCCATTTTTAAGTTATGTAGGTCAACTAATTCTATTATTTTTCATTCCTTTTCAGTTCATTAGTTAGAAATTATCTATGAAGCAAATTTCTTCACTAAATACTTTGATAATGCTAAACTGAAGTATCAGTCTTTGTAGTAGAATGGTTCATACTCCAGCCTTGATGTTTCTCATTAGGCTCTCGCGACCCCACCCCTACTCTACACATATTTCCCCAAAGCAGGTGAGGGTTTGTGTATTTCGAGATTCTTTTACATTCTGAGCATTAGTCATTGCTCGTGTTTCATTAGGCAATTAACAAATATTTGCTGAATGGGAGAGTGAGTGAGCATTTCCACATAAGTAATTGGTGGCATAATGCATTTATGCATGATTTCAATACATTCCAACTTTCAGAGGCTCATACTTAATGTCAGAAAGAATTCCTATCAATTCAAATACTAGAATGCACTGACAAGTCCTATTAACTTCTAATACAACATTAGCAGCGAATAAAATGAAGACATCTTCAATTATACCATTCACGAGATAACTATAATTCTAGAATAATTCTGGCATCATGCACTCTTAGTAACATGAAGTCCCCAGTTTTTGAGTAGTTTATTTCTGATCCCCAGCCATCATTTTAAGCACAAAGTGGTGGTGACATTAGCATCTCAAAGAGAACACTAAACAAACTTTCTTCCAATATGAGAAAAATTCATTCTGCAGAATATGCATTTATCCCTCCCTATTCTCAAAGGAGTCTTCTCTAGCCTTAAAGAAACCACACCTCTGGGCTTTCTTCCTCCGAATACCGATTTGTGGGTCTACTGGCTCATACTTTCCATATTGTCTGAAATAAAAGGAATCCATGAAGTATTGGAACACATACTTGTACTCTACATTTCCTGTCTGATTGACATCTTCTTATTTCTTGTCAATATTATTTCTTTAAACTTTAGACCTAGAACTGCTCAGATGTCGAGAATTCTTACAGGTACCTGGCACTTAATATCATCCTCTCTCTGATCTTCCTTCTTGTAGATTCTCAAGGAAGAGCCCCACTATTTAGTGTTGGGAAGCGCAGAGCCTGAACTCAGCTATATCTTTTTCATCTCCTCATCTTTCATATCCAGTCAAGAATCAAGTTTTTGTCTGTTGGCTTTGTTATGTATTGTTTTGCTAACTTCTGTTCTACACATTAAGTATTTCCTACATAGATAAGGAAGAAGTAGAAGGGAGTGATTCGTTTGTAAGATTCATCTTGTGTACTCTTTGGTGCCTTTCAGTTATTTCTGCATTTCATCTGAGTTAGCAAATCAATGTTCTATTAGGAAAATATTTACACAGATAACATTATGAAACACAGATAACATTTTGAAACAGTTGTATAGTTAACATTTATACCTCCCATCTAGATTCTGCAATTAATATTCAATAAAACTAATTGGAAGCCCAGTGTCAGAAGCTCATGCCTGTAATCCTACCTATTCAGGAAGCTGAGACCTGAGGATCACAGTTCAAAGCCAGCCCAGGCAAGAAGGTCTATGAAACTCTTATCTCCAATTAACCAGCAAAAACGAGCCAGCAATGGAGCTGTGGCTCAAGTGATAGAGTGCTAGCCTTGAACCCAAAAGTTCAGTGACAGCACCCAGGCTCTGAGTTCAAGGCACAGGACCAGAATAAAAACTAATAAATAAAACAAAATAAACAAATTTCAACATGTATTTATCTAAACTCTCAATTCATTTTATTTTTATCTATCCTAAATTGTAGATCCCAATTATTTTGTTTGCTAAATACTTTATGGTGTACCTTAATAACTCAAATTCAGTGTTTTTTCACAGTTACTTTAATTTGAAGTAGAATTAACCTGTACTGTAAAGAAATATCCGAGGTTTCAGAATACCATTCAATGAGATTACTTGGATATTTTAGTGATTTCTTACTCTAATTTTAACCTGAATTTCTTTTATGTAATGTTGAACACTTTTCAAGTAATAACATATACATATATATGTATATATATATATCTTTTTGTACACAATGTGTTCAATCTCTGTTAACATTTAGTTGAATTGTTTACCTTATTACCATTGGATAATAGGTATTGTATATAAGCCCTGCATGAAAGTCTTTTGTTAGATGTATGTGTCTGTTAATCTCAAATTCATTCACTTAATGATCTCTTGGATAAGAAGACACTTTTTGTATATGAGTGACAATACCAGAGCTTGAACTCAGGGTCTTGAACTCAGTTCTTGTTCATAGCTGGCCTTCTACCACTTGAGCCATGCCTCCAGCCCAGGTTTTGGCTAGTTAATCAGAGATGAAGTCTCACAGACTTGTCTGACACAATCCTGTAAGTCTCAGCCTCCTGAGTAGGTAGGCTTACAGGTGTGAACCACAGGCCAGACCGTTTCTGTTCTTGTTTGTTTTGGTTTAGCAGTTTTTCAAGTCAGCTCTTGAGTTTTGTGAGTCAGCCTCAAACTACAATCCTCTACCTCTGACTTCCCCTTAGCAAGGATCACAGGTTTATATCATCATGCCTGGCTTGCTTTTTAGATAGGGTCTTGCTAACTTTTGCCCAACCTGAGATGACTTGGCTTCAAATATCAATCCTCTAGCAAAGATTACAAGCATGCATCACCATACCTGGTCCAGCAAATCTGGAGCTAGATGTAAGGTACCATTTTAGGTTCACTTCTCATATTAATACCTTGTTTCACTATTTAGTAGACATTCCTTTCTCTAAGTAGTTTGAATCTTGATTGACAATCAAATATTGATCAAATTCTGGGCTTACTATTCTGTTTCATTGATCTATTTGTTAATCTTCATTCAAAGTATAGCTGTCTTCATTACCTAGAATCATTCATGAATCAGTCAGTGTGAATCTATCAACTCCAATTTTTCTTTATAAGGCTGCCTTTGATGCCCTGGGCTTCTCATCCATTTTAGAACCCACTTTATGAATTGTTTAAAGAAATGACACCTAATGGCATTAGAATTGAGGTTTTATTCCCTCACTCAGTGCCCAGTATTAATTCTCCTTATTAAAATCATCCACTCATAACCCACCCCATCCCACTTCCCCCACAATTGTACCTCTGCACTCTAATTTTCAAAGCAATGTTGAGTATGAGCCAAGTTCCTGAAATTCAATTTAGATGCATAACCACTTACCAAAAGATCTTCGAATACTACTCATCCTTGAAAGACAATTCAGCAAATGTCAGTTCGTTTCTCATCCAACTCTTGGATTTATTTACTAAATTAATCACCATCCCCATGACAGGTAATTGAGCAATTGATATATTTATTAAAATCATATTGATTTACTGAAGTGTAATTCTGTAAATAAAAATTTCAAATCAATGCATCAGCAAATAGAAATAAAATTGCTTGTGGATGCAATGAAGAAATTCCCTTTTGTACGTATGTCTCATTCCCACAAAGACATATAATACATTGATATTTTGGCTTCTTTTAAACAGTTCCCAGCCCTGAGAGAGATCTATTCTCATATACGTGATGAATTGCTGACATGGCCACAAAGAAAGACAACAAAGATCCCCTTCATCTCCCCAGTAAATAGTCATGTTTAAATGAATGTTTAAAAAGAAGTAACTTCTCTCCATCAATTAGGTTCCCTAATATCCACAATTAAGTCAATTACTGATATTTTTTTCCTCCAGAGCTGTCAGACTCTCACATATTGTTTTCCTACTGTCTAATATGACAGAAGACAGGTTTCAAAAATCTGTTTTAACTTCCACTGGGTCTCTAACTTTACTTTTCAAGTCAGTTTCATTGTCAAAACACTATCACACCACCACTTTATATTTCACAGGCTCTTTCCTGCCTCTCCCAACAAAATAGTAAGCGCCAGCTCTTCTACATTTTTGTACCAGATGAGTTTCTGATCCTGTCTGTTTAAATATTTCTTAAAGGCAGCTGGGCACTGGTGGCTCATGCCTGCAATCCTAGCCTCTCAGGAAGCTGAAACATTTGAGGGTTATTGTTTGAAGGCAGCCAGGGCAGGAAAGTCCCAGAGACTCTTATCTCCATTCAACTACAAAAGAATCTAGAGATGGAGCTATGGCTCAAGAATGCTAGCCTTGGGCAAGAAAAGTGCCCAGGCCCTGAGATCAAGCCCCAGGACCAGCACCATAAAAACCGAAAAAGAAGAAAGAAGGTGTGTGTGGGGGTGGGGGGGAGGGAGGGTAAGAGGGACAGAGGGGAAAGGGAAAAAGGTAAAGAGAGGGGCTGGGGATATGGCCTAGTGGCAAGAGTGCTTGTCTTGTATACATGAGGCCCTGGGTTCGATTCCCCAGCACCACATATACAGAAAAATGGGCAGAAGTGGCGCTTTGGCTCAAGTGGCAGAGTGCTAGCCTTGAGCAAAAAGAAGCCAGGGACAGTGCTCAGGCCCTGAGTTCAAGGCCCAGGACTGGCCAAAAAAAAAAAAAAAAGGAAAAAGGGAAAGAGAGAGAGGGAGAGGTGGAAGGAGGGAGGAAGGGAGGGAGGGTGGAAGGAAGGAAGGAAGGAAGGAAGGAAGGAAGGAAGGAAGGAAGGAAGGAAGGAAGGAAGGAAGGAAGGACCAGCAGCCCTTCCTGGGGACATCATTCCACAGGATGACTCTCACTAGGGCTAGACATGGACCAAACGGCAAATATACATACAATGCTTACATTGAACCCTGACAACTCATCATTTACAAAGTGAATAGGTGAAGTGAAAGCCTACAAACTAGCAGAGCGTTGTCTTATTTTTCTTTGAAATAGACTTTAGTTTCCTGAACAGTAGGTACAGATTTCTTGTATATCCCCTCTTGTCCATCTTTTCCCCTCTACACTCAGCTTCCTCCACTCCCAGCATCTTGAACCATAGAGTACATGTTCAAATAATGAACCCAAATTAGACAATAGTAATACCTCAAATCTATAGCTTACATTATAGGTAAAGACAGGGGTACAAAAATGTAGGTATGACTTTTGAAAATATTTCTCCAAGACTGTAGCTTTTCTTAAATGGTAGTTTTGAATTTTAATGAAACTGTGTATTATTTTCATGGGTCATGCCTTTTGTTTTACATCTCAGAAGTCAGAGTCACACTTTGGAGAATGTAAATTTTCTCCCATGTTATCTTCTAATTTTATAGTGTGATTGATATATTTAGTTCTAAGAATCTGGGGAGAGATTCTAGGATTTGTGTTTGAATATTTCATTGGCTTGTTAACCCATGAAAGCCCAGTTTGTCCAGCAACCTTTGCTGAAATAATATCATTGCTCTACTATTCTACCTTTGCTCCTTTGTCAAACTTTGTCAGATTCTCACATATTTAGTGTCTGTATTTATGTAGCTTGCTTTTGAGGGTTCTATTTTCCATTCTATTAAAAAATTCATCTATGAATTCATCAATACCATACCAATACTGTATCTGTTATGATAGCTTTAGAGAAAGTCTTAAGATCAGGTAATGTTGAAGTCAGCATATCCAAAAACAAGGAAGTAGAATTCTAATCACATTCACAATATGTTTTTAAATAATATCCAGTCTTTGGAGATATATCTATAAAAACGTAACCAATAAATGACAAAGTACAAAGAAAACTCAGACAGGGAGCTGAACACACAGACACAGATGGAGAGCTTGCGTTGTTGGATGTCACTTTGTATTAGAACTTAATAGAATGTGATCTCAGTCTCTTAATCATAAAGAAACATTTTCGGTGTGTATATTATGAGCATACACTATTGTCATCTGTTAGCATATTAGTGAAATATTACAGCATATTTACGTTGGAAATGGAAAAGTTTATGTTCTCTATTTTGCAGTTGTTGTTGTTGCTGTTTTTAACCAGACAATAGAGATGTTCCTGGCTGTGTACCTGGGACTAACAGCTCATGATTGTTTCAGAGAGAACTGCTGCTGAGCTTTGAAATTCAAATCCCTTTAGGCACCCCCAATGCTCTCTTCTCACTCTCCTATCTGCCATTTCTACCAAATCTGGCAAACTCACCACAAATGTGAGCTCCAACAGAGGCAACTGGGGTGAAAATAAAACTGTATAATATCGAGTGTGCATTGCTCTCAGAACATCTGTAGAGACTGTGAAAAACTCTTAACACTCTTCTGTTGGTTGCAAAATTTCAGAGTGGGAGAATGTGAGTTTTCTTGTTTTCTTACCAGATGCCTATCATTGTAAAGCTTCAAGGAAAAGTGATTATGCCCTCAGAGTTAGAGTGGACTACGAAGTCCCACAAAAGCTGCTGTTTAACCTTAAAAAAAAAAAAAAGACATAAAAATTTTAGTTCTGAAGAGGTCTTCTATTCATGAGGCAAAGTTAATGAATCAAGTGACTTTCACATTTCAATATTTGACTGTTACAAACTTCAGTGGATTAAGGAAATATTAGTCTGTGTTAGAGAACAGACGCTTGCATCCTGAAACATACCACAGAAAAGAATAGTCTTTTCCAGTATGTGAAATTTAAATTTCTAAACAACTGTATTATGTTAAGTTTCATCTAGTCTTTGAATTGGAAAGATTGGTTAAGTTGAAGTATGAGCACTACAATAAATTGAGTTGTTCCATATAAGAAGGTATAAGAAAACAAGAAGGTTAGAATTTGTGACTAGAAAGCTGTTGACTAGCACAAAAAATAGTGTTGACTTTCAAATTCTCATTATTTCTGTAATGAAGTAAACCCTGTTCTATCCCCATAGGCATTAAATCAAACAACACATAATAAATGTACATAAACTTTTTTAAGAGAGGAAAGTAAGAAAGTAGGCTAATAGCTTCATGTATTTCTATTCCAGTTGAAGATAAAGGGACAATAGCAAGAAAAAGCAAAAATGAAAGTCAGCCAATACAGGAAATGAATCAGTAAAGTCACTCTAAATAAAATACTTCTTTTTCCTTTATAGTTCGGTAGATTATATATCAAATATATATGTGTATATGTATATATTCACATGTGTGTGTGTCTGTTAAAATTTTCTTGTTGTTAGATACCATTCACTTTTTCTAGACTCATCAATACCCTCTGTGGGAACATCCTTAGAATTCCTAAGATACTGAAAGAAGAAGCCTCATACCTTGGAGAATCACATGGGACATCAACCCTTCCTGAACATCAGGAATTCTTTGACCCCAAATAGTATTTGATCATATCACATCCTTTCTACAGATTGTCCAGGACACACAATGCTTACAGTAGAAAACTTAATTACACTGTTTCTTTTCTAAATTCACCCTTATCCCAAGCTCCATTTCAATAGACTAAAATTCATTCATGCTACTGATCTTTAAACAATAATCTACATACACACAAGCAAAATCTCTCTCTCCCCCGCCCCTCACACACGTACCATGACATGAATATACATCTAGTTCAAATATTATTTATTTTTCATAGCCATTTTGTGCTATTTTATCTGTAATGTTACTTTTTTTTTTTATTATCAGGTAGTTTAATTAGCACCTTGTAGCATTACTTCCTAATTTTTTTCTTTATTAACAAAGTGTGATTCAGATTCATATGAAAGGCAGTGAGTACATTTCTTGTTCTACTTGTTACCTCCTCCCTCATTTCTCCCCCCTCCCCCTTGCCCTCTTCCCTCAAGAGTTGTGTAGTTGGTTTACACCAAATGGTTTCTAAGTGTTGCTTTTTGAATGGATTGTCTTTTTGTTCTTTGTCTCTTGATTTTGGCGTTCCCTCTCCCTTCCCCAGTTCTATTACTCGTATAGACAATATTCAGGGTACTTGGATATAATACAGTGGTAGTGAGGGTACAGCCACAGGAAGGGAATATAAAAGAAACAAAACTAGACAAACCACTCAGTCAAACAAACAGACAAGGAAAAAGTAGTACGAGTTCACATGGTATGTTGAGAAAAATTACAACAGTAGTATAACTCTTGTTTCCATAATATGGAGTTCATTTAACTTGGCATCATCTTGTGTGGTCATATGGGTGTAGCTATTGGGGTATTTTGGTCTTCTACCATGACTAGCCTTTTCCTGTACTAGCTATTCCCTATGAGGGTCATCATAGGGGTTATGTTTCTTTGGGTCTGGCTCACTTCATTTAGTATGATTTTTTCCAAGTGCTTCCATTTCCTTACAAATGGGGCAGTGTCATTCCTTCTGATGGAGTCATAGAATTCCACTGTGGATATGTACCACATTTTCCTGATCTACTCATCTACTGAGGGCCATCTAGGTTGGTTCCATGTTTCAGTGATGACAAGTTGTGCTGCGATGAACATAGTTGTGCTGGTGGCTTTAGTGTGTTCTTGTTTATGGTCTTTTGGATAGATGCCCAAAAGTGGGGCTGCTGGGTCATAGGGGAGCTCTATGTTTAGCTTTCTTAGGAACCTCCACACTGCTTTCCAGAGGGGTTGAACAAGTTTGCATTCCCACCAACAATGTAGTAGAGTTCCCTTTTGGCAGCATCCTCTCCAGTATTTGTTATCATTAGATTTCCTGATAATGGACATTCTTACTGGGGTGAGGTGGAATCTCAATGTTGTTTTATTTGCATTTCTTTAATGGCCAGTGATGTAGAGTACATTTTAATGTGACTCTTGGCCATTCTCATTTCCATTTCAGAGAAGTCTCTTTTTAGGTCTTTAGCCCATTTGTTGAGAGGGCTGTTGGTTCTTTGATTGTTTGTTTTGGAGGAATTTAACTTTTTGAGTTCTGTGTATATTTTATTTTATTTTCCTTTTTTTATTGATTGGACATAAATTTTTTTACAAGGTGTTGTGCAAAGAGGGTGCAGTTACATAGTAGGGCAGTGTGTACATTTCTTGTGATATTTTACGACCAATTTTTCTATCCCTTGTCTAAGTCAGGTTGACATATATGCAATATACAATGTATCAAGAACATATACAGTATTCACAGACTTGGTCCCTACTGTCTCTCCGTCTCCCTTTGTTAACAGTCATATATCAGGGAGATCATGCCCCTTTGTTTTCTGTGTTCTAGGCTTGTCTCACTCAACATTATTTGTTCAAGTTCTGACCATTTCCCTGCGAATAACAGTATTTCACCATTCCTAATCGCTATGTAGTATTCCGTTGTGTATAAGTACCATATTTTTTGGATCCATTCGTCTGTGGAGGGGCATCTGGATTGTTTCCATATTTGGGCTATTATGAATTGTGCCGCGATAAACATGGAAGTACAAATGCCTTTTTGATATCTTGGATTTTGCTGTTTAGGATAGATGCCTAGGAGTGGTATGGCTGGGTCATAGGGTAGGTCTATATTGAGCTTTTTGAGAAACCTCCATACTGTTCTCCAAAGTGGTTGTACTAATTTGCACTCCCACCAACAATGGAGAAGGGTTCCTCTTTCCCCACAGCCCCTCCAGCATTTGTTGTTTCCTGAGTTCAGAGTATAGGCCATTCTAACTGGGGTGAGGTGGTATCTCAGGGTTGTTTTTATTTGCATTTCCTTTACTAGCAGGGATGTTGAGCATTTCCTCATATGTTTCTTTGCCATTTTTATATCTTCTCTTGTGAAGTCTCTCTTTAGCTCTTTTGCCCATTTCCTAATAGGTTTATTGGGCTTGGAGGGGCTTAGTATTTTGAGTTCTCTGTAGATGACCGATATCAGGCCTTTGTCTGTTACTGTGCTGGTAAATATCCTTTCCCATATCGTTGGCTGTCTTTCTATTTTGGTGGCTATGTCCTTAGCTGTGCAGAAACTTTTTAATTTGTAGTAGTCCCATTTGTCGAGTCTTTCCCCTATTTGTTGTGCCCCTGGGACTCTATTCAGGAAGTTCCTTCCTGTGCCTATAAGTTCTAGTGTCTTTCTTACTCTGTCCTTCAGTAGTTTCAAGGATTCAGGTCTGAGGTTGAGGTCCTTGATCCATTTTGAGTTGATCTTGGTGCATGGTGATAGGCTTGGGTCTACTTTGAGTTTTCTGCATATGGCTGCCCAGTTCTCCCAGCACCAGTAGTTGAAGAGGCTATGTTTATTCCATTGTATGTCTTTAGCTCCTTTGTCGAATATCAGTTGGTTGTAAGAGTGCGGTTTTATTTCTGGGTCTTCAATTCTAATCCATTGGTGTTCCGATCTGTTTTTATACTAATACCATGCTGTTTTTGTTATGATGGCCTTGTAGTAGAGCTTGAAGTCTGGTATTGTGATTCCTCCTGCACTGCTTTTTTTGCCTAGAATTGCTTTGGCTATACTAGGTTTTTTGCTGATCCATATGAATTTATGGATTGGTTTCTCTATTTCAGTGAAGAATGTGGCTGGGATTTTGATAGGTATTGCATTGAATTTGTATAACAATTTGGGCAATATGGCCATTTTCACTATATTGATTCTGCCTACCCATGAGCATGGGAGGTCTTTCCATCTCCTTGTGTCTTCTTTGATTTCCCTTATTAGATTTTTGTAGTTTTCATTGAATAGGTCCGTCACATCCTTGGTTAACTTGATCCCTAGGTACTTTATTCTTTTTTTGGCTACTGTAAATGGAATTGTTTCCATAATTTCCTTTTCTGTTTGTCTATTGCTGGTGTACAGAAAAGCTGCTGACTTTTGTGGATTGATTTTGTATCCTGGTACTTTTCCAAATTGGTTTATTAGGTGTAGGAGTTTGGGTACTGAGTTTTTTGGGTCCATCAGATATAAGATCATGTCATCTGAGAATAGGGATAACTTGATTTCTTCCTTGCCAATGTGGATCCCTTTGATGTCCTCCTCTTGCCTTATTGCTATGGCTAGGGATTCCAGTACTATGTTGAACAGAAGTGGGGAGAGTGGGCATCCTTGTCTTGTTCCTGAGTTTAGGGGGAATGATTTAAGTTTCTCTCCATTTAATATGATATTAGCAGTTGTTCTGTTGTATATGGCTTTTATTGTTTTGAGGAATGTTCCATCTATTCCTGTTCTCTCCAAAGCTTTTAATAGGTATGGATGTTGTATTTTGTCAAAGGCTTTTTGGGCATCCACTGAGATAACAATGTGATTCTTGATTTTAGTTCTGTTTATGTGGTGAATTACGTTGATTGATTTAATTACGGATGTTGAACCATCCTTGTGACTGAGGGATGAAGCCTACTTGGTCATGATGTATGATATTCTTGATCAGTTTCTGGATCCTATTAGCTAATATTTTATTGAGGAGCTTTGCATCTGTGTTCATTAGTGATATTGGTCTGTAGTTCTCTTTTTTTGTTGGATCTTTGCCTGGTTTGGGAATGAGTATGTTATTAGCTTCGTAGAATGAGTTTGGGATTTCTCCCTCTGTTTCTATTTCGCGGAAGAGTTTGAGGAGTATTGGAATTAGCTCCTCACTAAAGGTTTTGTAGAATTCGTTGGTGAATCCATCTGGGCCTGGGCTTTTCTTAGTAGGGAGGTTCTTGATTACCTCCTGTTTCTCACCGTAAGTTATTGGTTTATTTAGTTGATTTATTTCTTCTTGGTTCAGTTTGGGCAGTTTGTACTTCTGTAAGAATTGATCCATTTCTGTAAAATTATTGTTTTTTGCTGAGTAGAGGTTTTGGAAATAGCTCCTTATGATTGTTTGAATATCGTGTGTACTTGTTGTAATTTTTCCGGTGGAGTCCCTGATTTTACGAATATGAGTCTCTTCTTTTTTTTGTAAGTCTTTCAAGGGGTTTGTCAATTTTGTTTATTTTCTCAAAGAACTAGCTTTTAGTCTTATTTATTTGTTGAATGGTCTTTCTATTTTCAATCAGATTTATCTCTTCTTTAATCTTTGTGATCTCTCCCCTCCTAGTCGTTTTAGATTCTGTCATTTCTTGTTTCTCCAGTTGTTTTAGTTTCATCGTGAGGGTATTCACCTGCTCTGCTTCCATTCTTTTAATGTGGGTGCTGAGTGCAATGATCTTGCCCCTCAGTACTGCCTTAGCTGTGTCCCATAGGTTTCTTTGTGATGTGTTTTCTTTGTCATTGTGGCTTATGAATTCGTTGATTTCATCTTTAATTTGATCTGCGGCCCAAGTGTTGGATAGCAGCGTGGGGTTTAGCCTCCAAGAGTGTGTATAGGCTCTGTGGTATCCTTTGTTGTTGACGGTTACCTTTAATCCACTGTGATCAGATATAATACATGGGATGACGTCAATACTTTTGTATTTTGTGTGGGCTATGACGTGGTCTATTTTGGAATATGATCCATGGGCTGCTGAAAAGAAGGTGTATTGGGTCTCTGTAGGGTGGAAGGTTCTATATAGGTCTGTTAGATCCATTTGGGAAATGGTGTTATTTAGGTCCTCAGCTCCCTTACTAATCCTCTGGGTGTTGGATCTGTCTCTTGGAGAGAGAGGAGTATTAAAGTCACCCACTATGATTGCATTTGCGTCTATCTTGCTCTGTAATTCTTTGAGAATTTGCTTGACATATGTCGGGCCTCTTTTGTTCGGTGAGTATACATTTATCACCGTGATGTCTTGATTCCGGATTTTTCCTTGTATTAATATGTAGTGTCCTTCTTTGTCTTTTTGAGTGGACTTTAAAGAGAGGTCCAGCTTGTCTGAGATCAGAATGGCTACACCTGCCGTTTTGGTGGGTGCATTTGCTTGGTAGATCTTGCTCCATCCTTTCATTCGAAGCTGTTTTTGTCCCTTGCTGTGAGGTGGGTCTCTTGTAGACAGCAGATGTCAACTTTTTGTTTGCGAATCCATTCTGCCAGCCTGCTCCTCTTTATCGGGGAGTTTAAACTATTTATATTTAAAGAGATCAAGGATAAGGGTGTTTTTTCTCCTTCCATTTTCTTGTTGGGCTGTTTTTTCCTCTTTTTTTTTTTTTCTTGTCTTTAGTGAGCTGGTCTTTCTGCTGGACTTTGGCTATTGAAGTTTCTTTCTGATTCTGTCTGTGTGTCTTTTACAATCTCTGTTGGGTGGGGTTCCCCTCTTAATATTCGCTGTAGGTCTGGTTTTTTATTCACATACTCCTTTAGCTAATCTTTGGTGTGGAAAGATCTGGTTCTCCCTTCGAATGTGAACTCCAATTTCACTGGATATTTGATCCAAGGTTGTAAATTGTTATTCTGGAGTACTTGGATGGTGTTCTTCCACTCATTTAGAGCTTGGTAAGTTTGTGTGGATAAGTCGGATGTTATTCGAATCCTCTTCCCATTGAAAAAAAGTTTCCTTCTTTGCTTTGGCTGAATTCAGAATTTGCTCTTTAATCTTGAGGTCTGTAGTCTTGAATATTATGTGCCTTGGGGTGGCTTTCCTGGGGTCCGGCCTGCCAGGTGTCCTATAGGCTTCGGTTACCTGGATGGGGTCCCTTGTGAGATTGGGGAAGTTTTCTGCAATAACTTTATTGAGAACATGATTAAGCCCTCTGCTCTGGTATTCGGCTCCTTCTTCTATTCCAATTATGCACAGATTATATCTCTTATCTTTGTCCATTAGTTCCTGGATTAGTCTTCCCTGAAGCTTCACCTTTTCTTGGAGTGTGGTCATTTTCTGGTTGTTGTCAGCTGCTTCATCGTCCAGGCGAGAGATTCTGGATTCTATATGGTCCATTCTTTGTGTTATGGTTTCAATTGCGGAGTTTATGGATGTCAGAGAGCTATTTATGGTTGTCATATCAGCTCTGATCGTGGAGATTTCTTCCTTTAAAGAGTTGTATTTTAAATCTATTTTTTCATGCATTTCCATTCTCAGGATGTGGAGATTTTCTTTAAAGGCAGCTTGCATTGTATCCATTTTTGCTTCCATTTCTTTAAAGCAGGCTTGCATTGTATCCAGTTTTGCTTCCATTTCTTTCTTGGCTTCCTGGGTGTCCTTCCAGATTTCGGCTCTAAATTCCTGGAATTGTTTTCTGATTTCGTTTCTGACGCTTTCGATCATTCCTTTTAACATGGCCTCATTTGCTTTTTTAGTCTCCATCTCCTCTTCAGTTGTGCTGCTTTTTGGAGCTGGCGAGTTGTCTTGCCCTTTGATGAACTGTGTTATGTTTCTTTGTGATTTGCGCATCTGGAGATCTGGATGGCTTCTCAGGTTTGGTTTGTAGCTCTTCCCTCCCTCCTGTGTAGGTGTGTCTACGGCAGCAGGTGCTGCCGCTGTGGCCCCGCCTACCAGTGCAGGGTACACGCCTACCAGAGTGGGCGCTGTCGCCGGGGGCCCCGCCCTCCTGTGCGCTGTGCGTCCACTTCAACAGGCACTTTGGCGGGATATGCCTCCCAGAGCAAGTCCCGGGTTGTTGGGTTGTGCTTGCGCCCTCCCGCGAGTCCGTTGGGGGGGGCGGTATGTGTGGGGCCCAGTGGGATCGACTGTCTGGGTGTGGCTTGGCACCTTCAGACCTCACCTCCGCTATGAGGGTGGGGGACGTGATCAGGCTTAGGTGACCCTGCTGGGCTGGTATTGCCCACCAGAGCCTGTGGTTTTAGTTGTAAGAGTCTGCGAGGTCCAGGCGCCTCGGGTGGGGTTTGCACAACCGGCCGTCTCCTGGCCCCTGTTGGGAAGGGGGCGGGGCCGGTTCTGCCAGTTCAGGAACCTGTGGGGTGTTGGTGCTGCTGCGCCCTTCCCCTGCTAAACTGACTTCCCAGCACCTGATGGGAGCTTCCCTGCCTGATTTGGGGATTCTTTGTTCCCTCAGGGGTGGGGGAGGGGGAGGGAGGGAGATCTAGCTTCTTTGTAGGGCTTGGGTCTCAGATAGCTGGTCTCCCGTTGGAGGAGGGGATAATGGGGCACTCACTTTTGCTGCTTTGGGTGTGTGTCCCGCGCAGCCGTTGGCCCTCCAGGGGTTGGCTAAGTGTCGTGGTGGCTTCCCTGGTTCCCGATTTCTGCCTCGCTGGGTTCCCTTGTCTGAACCCGGTGTGGACCCGAACTTCTCGTTGCTGCCGATGTGTGTCTTGGTCTGCACCCTGCCTTGTGTCCGTGGGGTCTCCCGCTATATGAATTCTGCGCTCCTGGCAGCCTGTCTGCTGATCGCCGGGTTCCCCTTTCCCAGCCTGACCCTGTTTGGGCCAGGGTCGGCTGGTGGGGGGAGGGTGCCCTGGTGAATCTCCGGCTCCGTGTAGGTTTTTGGTTCTTCTTTTTGCTCCTTTTTGTTTTCCTGCGTTTCTCCACTGCTTCTGGCTGCTGGTTTTGCTGGGTTCTTGATGGGGTGTTGGGTATTGGAGTTCCCAGCTCACTATTTCGTTGGAGCGAGTCGGGGTGCCTCCCTATTCTATCGGTGCCATCTTTCCTCTCTCTCTGTATATTTTAAATATCAGGCCTTTTTCCATTGTGTGGCTGGTGAAGATCTTTTCCCAATCTGTGGGCTTTCTATTTATCTTGGAAGCTATATCCTTTGCCCTGTAGAAGCTCTTCAGTTTGATACAGTCCCACTTGTCCAACCTTTCTTTGATTTGTTGGATTTCTGGGCCTTTGTTGAGAAAGTTTCTTCCAGTGCCACGAAGTCCCAGAGTTTCTCCTATTTCTTCTTGTAAAGTTTTCAGGGTGTCTGATTTTATTTCTAGGTCTTTGATCCATTTGGAGTTGATTTTGTTGCAGGGTGATAGACAGGAGTCTAGTTTTAGTTTGTTACAGGTGTTGACCCATTTTGCCAGCACTATTTGTTGAAGAGGCTGTCTTTTTTCCAACCTATATTTTTAACTTCTTTGTCAAAGATTAGGTAGCCATAGGTCTGTGGGTTCATTTCTGGGTTTTCAGTTCTGTTCCATTGGTCCTTAGGCCAGTACCTCTTGTGCCAGTACCAAGCTGTCTTTTGTTTGTTTATTTTTATTTTTTCTTATTTTTTGTCAAAGTGATGTAGAGAGAGGTTACACTTTCATACATTAGGCCTTGGGAACATTTCTTGTACTGTTACCTTACCATAGCTTTGTAGTACAATTTAAAGTTTGTTATTGATATTCCTTCTGCACTGTTCTTTCTACTTAGGATTGTATTTGCTATTCAGGGTTTTTTATCATTCCATATGAATTTGTGAATTGCTTTCTCTATTTCATTGAAGAATGATGTTGGGATATTGATGGATATTGCATTGAATCTGTAGATAGCTTTTGGTAATATTGCCATTTTCACGATGTTAATCCTCCCAATCCAGGGGCATGGGAGGTTTTTCCATTTCCTTAGTTCTGCCTTGATTTCCTTTTTTAGGTGTTTAAAGTTCTCATTATAGAGTTTTTTTCACTTCTTTGGTTAAGATTATTTCTAGGTATTTTATGTTATTTGAGGCTATTGCAAAAGGTGTTGCTTACTTCCTAAAATTTTTGTAACTATTTTCTCACACAAGTATACTTTATGATCACTTTATCAAAATACAAAACCTGAAAATTTACTCAAATTAAATTACAACTACTTTAAATCTATTAACTAAGATAGTAGGGAACATTATTAGTGTCTTTAAACTTTCCTTACAGAAAAAAGGTTATGCTTCTTTATGTAATATATTGCACATTTACTATTTATTTTAATTAATTATCTTAAGAGCATGTTATTCAGTTGCAGTTGCAAGAAGTCACTATAAGTTCCATGAATTCGTCCTGTTCCCCTAGTGCTAATACCTTGCAAAATTATGTCACCAAATCTCAGTAGGATATTAAATTTGATGCATTCAAAATGCAGACAATTTCAGTCATCAAAGGATTTCTTGAGATTCTCCTAGGTTATTTCTTATGCTGATAGTTTGCTGATTTTTTTTTTTTTTTGGCCAGTCCTGGGCTTGAACTCAGGGCCTGAGCACTGTCCCTGGCTTCTTTTTGCTCAAGGCTAGCACTCTGCCACTTGAGCCACAGCGCCACTTCTGGCCATTTTCTGTATATGTGGTGCTGGGGAATTGAACCCAGGGCCTCATGTATACGAGGCAAGCACTCTTGCCACTAGGCCATATCCCCAGCCCTAGTTTGTTGATTTTTATTATTCAAAAATCTTAATCATTCATCTAGCTCTTGAAAGATGTCTGTGTTTATACAAGTTTGTGGCTATTATGAAAAGAGACATTGTCATCATTGATGTCATCTATATAAGTATTGATCAGCTCAAGTTGCATCTAAGATTTTGTAGTCTGATGACTTAAACAACAGAATTTATTTTCTCACAATTCTGGAAGGGAAAAAAAATAGAGGTGTACATTGTTCGAGTGATGTGATTTTTTTTTTTTCTATGTAATACCAAAAGCATGATCCGGGAAAAGAAAAATGGTAAATGGAATGTTAGAGCAGATATTTACTCAGTTAAGGAGTTATTTTATGACAAAGTATAAACTTATCTAGTATCTTACAAAACACATATCTGACAAATGGGTCATAGTTAAAATGTATAAGATTACCAAAATTCAAAAGTAAGAAAAGTAATCCAATTAAAATGGGCTAATCAAGAAAATTGTAGATACAGCACTTTGCTCAACTTTATAGAGCACCAAAGGATCATGCGTTAGAATAAGAATGAAGTATGAGCCAGGTGCTGATGGCTCATGCCTGTAATTTTATCTACTGAAGAGGCTGAGATTTGAGGATCAGGTTTGAGGCTAGTCTTAGCAGACAAATCTGAGAGTCTCGTATCTAGAACTAATGACCAAATAGTCAGAAATGGAACTCAAGAGGTACAGTGCCAATCTTGAGTGAAAAAAAACAAATGTACCAGAACAAAGAATAACAACAATAAGCATAATAAACATGATGATGATAATAATAGCTCAAAATTGTTCTCTACTTTTCTGTGGAATTTCACAGGGTTATAAAGTCTATCCTGTTATTAGAATGAAAGATTCTTAGTAAAAAAAAAATCAGTCTAAACCACTTTCTTTTGCAGTTAAAGCTTATGAAACAGATTTTGATCTGTTCTTATGTTTGATAAAGTAGAATTAATTAAAGCTTATTATTTTGGTAATTTAAGTTTTGTATTGCTATTTAGGGGTGGTGAGAAAAGACTGGGGCTTGTGATTTTGAGCAGAGACTGCCTGTGATTCATGGTGTGAGGCAGCAATAACATTTCCTTCTACCCCAGGAATCTTGTCTTTGCTCAAATGCCTGATGTTAAAACCCATGATGAACTGAGGAGAAAGATTTATTGGTATGTTTTCCTGTCACACAAGGATAGATATACAGGAATACATGTTCAAAAGATGCATTAATAAGACATAGGTTGTCAGCATTGTATAGCAGGGAAGCTAAATCCGTTATGATTAATTCTCCTTCATAAATGTAACTTGCACTAAAAGGTAGGCAAAGAGCCAGAGATCCATAGCCCAAACTTGCATGGGAAGGCTTTGAAGAAAGAATAAACATGTCTTAGTTTGTTGGAAATGTTTAACATCTCTCCCTTCCTGTGTGTGCACACATACACATAGTGTGTGAGTACACTTGCTCCTATGAGTAGAACTTAAAAAGTTACAAGTACGGTTCTGTTTGTTCCTTTTTTTTCACTTGATATTAACTATGTAATATTCAGCAAAATGACATTTAATTCAACTAATAATAATTAGTTAATTCAACAGTTACTATGAGGAATCCATAGAAGTAGAAACATGATGGAGTTTTCCTTCGTAACGTTTATTTGAAAGTTTTGCTCAAATGACTAACCCAAACTCAATTCCATCTAACTTGGCTAATTTTATAGATATGATTCCTATATACATTAGGGCAAGTGTACCCATACTTGTGATCAATACCACACTTGTGATCAATTTTCTCAGCTAGAACAAACTGTTTACATATAAAGAAGCCCAGTTTATAAAAACGGTCTACATTAGCTAATAGATAGAGAAGATCAGAGGTTACAGCCACTCTCTGATCAGCCTTTCTAATCTCACACACTTCTCTTGGACTAGTTCACTATCCTTACTTATGATTTTTACCTTTCCACTGCTGAACCATGGTTGCAAAAAAGGTATTTTAACCTGAACTTCACATTCAAGGAAAGAAAGGGCAAAGCCCTTCCCATCCCCAAAAGAATACATGCCAGCACATGTCTAAGTATTATTTTTAATTAGAAAGCCTTAGCATTCCCAGAGTCCTAATCCAAACGAATTCTGCTTACATCTCATTAGCTAAGGCCAAGTCACGTGGCATTTTGAAAGCTACAGAAATAGCTAGTTTTGCATTTGGGTACCTTGAGAGAAAAGACCACAGACTAGTCTTAGAGAAGAGAAGTAAAATATTCACAAAGTAACCCAAATTTTTCTATGATTAAGCTATAAACAGAAGAGGAAATTCTAATAGAATGCAATGCAATATTCTACAAATCGTGATTGCGTGTAAACTTCCCCATATCACATATGTTTTCAACATTTGTAGATAATCTATGTTTGTCCCAATAGCCAAAACCAGTGTGATAGCCCAGCCTCACACTCTTTTGCTACAATGGGTAGACTTGAATACTGTTCTCTTAGAAGCTGAGTCTAGTGTGCATTACAATGTCTGATAAGCTTTCAAGTAAACTCATTTTTCCTGTTTCTCAGATATTTTCTAATGCAAATGTAATATTTTTCAACATAAGTAAGAAATATTTCTCTATTGACTCCAAAACTATTGCTTACTTTCAGGTCTCTATGTTCATTACTACAAATCTAAGTTATGAAAAAAAATTATGAATGTTACCACAGAGTCGAGACTTCCTTCATTTTCCATAATAAAACTCTCCTACAAAAGTGTTTGGTAGGCAAAACTAAGAAAGACATTTTGAGGAATGCTTACAACTTGAAATCCCATGGATCATTTTAAGGGCCAGAAATGTAGAAATAATTTCTAAAGTTCACTCTCACATTTCACACCTGATTTTTAATTTTTTTTTCCTGGCCTCACACATGTTAGGTAAGCACTTTACCATGGAAACTCACATCTGATTTTAAATTGTGACAATTTCTGAAGGGAAATGCAAATATACCTAGCTACTGTCGGAGAAAATAGTAACTAGGATACAAACATATTGATAATACTAAAAAGATAGTGTCTAAGACAGAAAACAAAATGTAAACTTTGATATAAGAAGTCAATTCAATAAAAACTAAATATGAGATGAAAACAATCTGACTCTGTTATATTCCAAGTTAGGTAAGCACTAGCTCGGCAAACATTGAGGAAGTGACAAAGCTGGCTTCCAAAAACATAAATAAAAGTAAGGAAGCTGATGTTTTTAAACCCCTCTAATCAGCGAATAGGCTTTTTCTTTATATACATCAAGTAAGTCAAATCAAAGTGTTTAATTGCAGCTGATGGACAGATAGAAGTCTGGGGAATGGACACTCATAGACACTTGAGAAACACTGCCAGAAGAGAGCCAGACTCCGAGAACTGAGAATATTTAACATAGGGAGGGATGGTATTGGCTGTAGGGATAGAAGAGATAGGAGCAATCACATAAGATAAAAAACTAGAAACAAATATTCATGAGGAAAGGGGTTTTCTTTATTTTTTTTTCTGCCAAGTAAATGAGGGAACTCCTTATTAAAAGTTTTTCATTGATTTCCTCCTGTGTGTTATTCTTAAAGTCATAGATTTCTGCTAACACTCCACCATTATCCTAATCACCCCCTTTCAAGAATACTTTGGGGCAGATGCACAGGCCTCTGTTGGATCTGTGACCTGCTAGCCCATTCTGCATGATGTTGTTTAGACAGGATTTTGATATCCACCTGCCTAGGAGCATACCATCTCCCCGAGGCACTTTGTTTGTTTGTTTATTTGCTTGTTTGTTTATTTATGTATTTATTTATTTGGATCACTTATGAGGCTCCAACTTGGGGCCTGGATGCTTTTGTGCTCAAAGATAGCGCTATATCACTTTGAGCCAAAGCTCTTCTTCTGGTTTATGGTGGTTTATTGAAGGTAAGATTCTCATGGACTTTCCTGCCTGGCTGGCTTCAAACTGCAATCCTCAGATGTCAGCCTCCTGAGCAGCTTGGATTACAGGTATGAGCCCTGGGCATCAGGCTTCCCAGGGCACTTTCAGTGGCTTTCCTTCAATACTGGAATCTTTATTGTTTTACCCTTCTTCATTGTCACAGCTCTACAGCCTTCGAAGAGGGCTCCCCCCACCTTGTTTTCACCTGCTATTGCATTCTTAAGATCTACAACTGTGCTTGGCACGTGGAAGATACCCAGTACATAGTGATTGAATTAATCAGTTATATCAAAATTTTGAATATAGTTAAATAATGGAAGTTATAAAGTAAAAGGGCATTTCAATATAAGAAAGAACAGCATAATAACCCGTTAAAAGCAAAAGTTCAATCATTTCTCATGAATATCCTAAAGCACAGACTAAAGATAACCTTCCATTGTTTTACAAACACTTGAAAGTCAGGTATGAAGCTAAACAAAGTGCTCTCAAACACCCCTTTCCAACTGTGTTACATACGTATGACACTATATAAAGCAAACTATGATTTCAGTTCCTTCGAAAGACAGGAGTTACTCTATTCATTTCTCTACTCCTATGGAAATACCTGGTCCAAGTATGTTAAATGAAAAACTTTATTTTGGATATATCTGACATAAGCAGACCTGTTTAGTCTCTGTGTATTCCCTTAGCTCGGGCTTAGTACAAAGAAACCACACCAGAAATTAAACTAGAAATGAAAACTGTTCACTGTGTTGTCTTACCATGTCAAAGAGAATCGAAAGGTGCAATGGTAGCAGGAACTTCACAGGGCAGCTGTCTCCCCTGACTGCCCAGAGAAATGGGAATTAGGAGAGATTTGGAGATGATGAAAAAGAGATTCAGGCTTTTAACAAAATGTCACAATAACTCCTCACCCACAGACCTTACCCAAAGCTGAGCCATCCACATTCACACACACACACACACACACACACACACACACACACACACACACACCTAAAACAAGGAAGTATCGAGACCCATCATTTTCCTTCAGTCTCTATGCTCAAAGTTGGTAGAACCTCATATTGAGCTGGAAGCAAAGATCAAATATGGTTGGCTGAGTCCAACCCACCAGCACAAAATAGAATAAAGAAGCATGAATTTGGTGCTGAAATGAAATAACTAGCACACCCTCAAATTTTACCAAAAGTATTTAGAAATTCTACTCTCGTATTACTATCGTCAGTTGAAAATAAAGTACTTAAGGTAGTTTGAAAAATGCTTGCCTTTCAGCAACATAAAAATAAGTACATAAATAAGCTGAACACTCAGAAATGTGTAAGGATGAGAAAAGCAGAGAATTTTTTTTTTTTTTTGCCAGTCCTGGGGCTTGGACTCAGGGCCTGAGCACTGTTCCTAGCTTCTAAATTTTTGCTCAAGATTAGCATTCTGCCACTTGAGCCACAGCACCGCTTCTGGCCGTTTTCTGTATATGTGGTGCTTGGGAATTGAACCCAGGGCTTTATGTATAAAGGCAAGCACTCTTGCCACTAGGCCATATCCCCAGCACACTAGAATTTTTTGAAGATGCAAAACTTACACTAGTCTTTTTTTAAATGATTCCTGGATTTATTGCTAATATTACATAGCTGGAGTAAAACTGAGCAATAAATTTCCAGAAAAGGAGGCAGTTGTTGACAAGCCACTAAATTGTGATAAGCATGTCACAAATTAGAATGTGGGTATATGTTAAATAACCAATTTTACAACCAAAATGAGTTACTAATGGCTACATTTTTCTTTAAACTAATAGGTAGGTACTCAAGTATGTCTGTACATTGTCTTTGAAACCGAATATTGATATCTTCATGTTTAATAAAACACTTCATTGTTTCTGTTCCAGGCGCTGGCTGCAAAGAAATAGGAATGATTTAGAAAAATCTAGTGTAAGCTTTCCCCATTCTGGATAAGCTGGGTTTGTCATTAGTTAACTAAAGTATGTATTATGGGTTATAAAAGTACTTGCATGAGTTGTGTGGATACATCCTCTCAAGGATTTTTTTCAGAAAGCTTACACTAGTCTTATTATCAAAGTTAATTCTTGCCAAATCTTTGAGAAAAGCCATTGTATCACTTTTTAAATCATTCTTTGATACTTTTTATTTTTTGTAATTTTTATATGTAAGTAGTTGAGTGAAGCCATTGCCATTCAACAAAGTAGTACATAAAGACAATCTTTTTTGCAGGGTTGGGGGGTGGTTGTGGGGTTTAACTCTCAGCCTGGGTGCTGTCCCTGAGCTCTTCAGCTCAAGGCGATTACTTTACCACTGATACACAGCTCAACTTCCAGCATTTTCTGAGGTGCTTATTAAAGTTAAGGGTCTCATGTCCTTTCCTGCCTGGGATGGCTTTGAACCACAAAGCTCAGATCTCAGCCTCCTGAGTAGCTCGGATTACTGACATGAGCCACCAGCATCCAGCTAAGACAATGAAACTTGATCAGTGTCCCAAATTTTTACAGCTGAAGCACCTTCCTGAAATTATATTCATCATATTATTTTTATAAATGGCAGGATCAAAAGGAATTTTGTATCCCAAACTCTAAATTCCATGACAACCAACCAGGTGAAAAGTTGCTAGAGGATTAGAACAAAACATTCACAGCAGAAAGTGCTGCCTTTGCTCTTTATATTTTTCTTTTTATTGCTCTACTATTTTTCATGGGAAAATTTCTCCCCTCAACATCTCCAGGCCAACGATGTATTGAAAGGGGACATGGAGACTCAGCAAGTGGAATAGCAGTCTATAACGTACAGGTGGTACTAGCACATAATCCCCAGAAGGCCTCATGAGAGTACTAAGGTCTGGCTTTCTCTTTCAAATTAAAAAAGAAAAGAAAAGATAGCATGTGTAGCTAGGCCTTTTGTACTCAATGTTAAACTTTCAAGCCAGCAAATCAACAATTAATATTTAAAGAAGAAATAAAAGCCAGGTCAGCAGGCATTCTTTAGAAATCATCCCAGAGACAATTTTTTATTGGCACTATCATTTTGTTGACCCATTTTTATGTACTTTTATTATAGAATATCTTTAGTCCTACACTCAAGAGCATCATTTCAAAACTCCTTTAAGAAAAAAGATAAAAATTTCAGGCACCACCACTGAATATTTTATCAGTGTTCATTTAAGACCTAAATAATATTGACGAGTCAATCTTGAGTCCAAGGAGAAAGCAGCTGCTCTAATGTGTAGAGAAAATATGTACCGCATAGGGTTCATCTCTGTAAGAGAAATATTTGATGTACTCAGAGTTAAATAACTTTGTCATCACTATGGAAAGCACAAATCCAAATTGTACTTAGAATTTCTTCTCTATCTTTTTTTTTTCCTGTACTAATACTGGGGCTTCAATTCAAGGTTCATGCTCTTACTTGGCTTTTTCATTCAAGGGTGGTGCTCTATACTTGAACCTCACCTCTACATCTACTTTTTGATGATTGATTGGCGATAAGATTCCCATTGAGTTTTCCTGAGTTGGCTTCAAACCTGGGCACTCACATCTCAACCTCCTGAATAGCTGTGATTATGGGCATGAGTCACCAGCACCTGACTAGGATGTATTCTTATTGGTTTTCTTGTACAAATTAATACCATCTAACAAAATCTTAAATCAATGAGACTCTTGGCTAGGAGTACAAATCTAACTAAACTGATGATAATGTGACCCTACAAGAAAAACTGAAGTCCATGTGTAAAAACTCTTTTGAAAAAAACATCTTCTGATGCCAGTATAACCTTGCCTGATGGTCTTTTTCAAGTTTTTAAAATCAGACAGACAAAACAGTTTATCAGTGTGAGTAATCAGCAGTGGCTGAAATTATCCTGGCATCTCTCCTGTTAAGCAGAAAGGAAAAGATGTCTTATGAATAGAAATGGAAGAGAATGTGGAGGTTAACTGGGATGTTTTAAGACCAAATAATAAAAGGAATCATAACCAAATTAGAGCAGCCCAGAGAGCAATGATGCCAAGGCATCAACCCCAAACCCAATAAAGGCAAGGCATTCTTTTATGAATATCTCATATGATGTGCACAATTCAACTTTACAGTTATATTTGCATGAGGTTTTCATTGTGATCTCTTGTAATTTCTCTCTACAATACCAGTATTCAGAGGGTGAAAAATCTAATTACTTAATAGCAGAAATCTGAGTACTTTCACAAACTACTAATCAATGAAGTATACTAGAGCTAAACAGGCATTTTAGCCATGTCTCACAGATGGTAAAAATATTAATTAGCTTTCCCAGAAAATATATGCCTAGTGGTTCAGAATATTGTGGTGTATTGAGTTAACTTAGATAGTAGTTAGAAAAATGGTAGATAACTAGCAACAGACATATGATAGATAGATAATAGATAGATAGATAGATAAGTAGATGATATATACATAGAAAGATACGTAGCTAGTCTTTAGTCTTTGTCCATTGTAACAGAAGTGGACATTCTTTTTCTATATACAGACAGACAGTAAGTATGTCAGGCTTGGGGGCAGCAGGCCTTTCTGCAGCTATTAACCTCTGCCATCACAACATGCATGAAGGCAGCCACAGATAAACATTTGGACAAATGGCCATGACTTCCCTCCACTAAATTAATATGTCAGGAAATGAGATGATGGCTGTGACTTATTGACCCCTTTTCCATGGCCCACCTGTATTTTAGTTGGATTTCTTTTTTCCATGGAGCGTTGGCAATTAAGTGAATTCAAGTGCACTCACTGATAGAGGATGAAGACTCAGATTAAAATTTAATATTTAAGAAGGTAGGGGCTACAGGCCCTCTATTCATTCCAACACAAAAATGTGAGGTCAGGATGTCATGCTGACCAGCTCAACAGTTGGAGGAGAGTGGATAAGTGCAATTGAATAGTGCATCTTCAACTTGTTGGTTATTTCACTGGCTGGAAGATACACAAAGATTTTCAGCTGTGTATTTTCTTTTCTTTTTTGGCCAGTCCTGGGCCTTGGACTCAGGGCCTGAGCACCTTCCCTGGCTTCTTCCCGCTCAAGGCTAGCACTCTGCCACCTGAGCCACAGCGCCCCTTCTGGCTATTTTCCATATATGTGGTGCTGGGGAATCAAACCGAGAGCTTCATGTGTAGGAGGCAAGTACTCTTGCCACTAGGCCATATTCCCAGCCCTTCAGCTGTGTATTTTCTAAGATGAAAATGGGAAACACTGTTACAAGAAGGGAGCAAGGCCAGAGGCAGGACAATGAGTAACAGGTCTTCTGAACCTGAACCCTCAATACAGGAAACAGCAGCTTAGTTCATTACCCCTAGGCAGACTGGATCCTAAAGAATTGAACTTTGACACTTTTTGTTGTTTACGTCAAAGTAATCATTTGTTTTTTGATATTCCATTGCCAGATATGACAACTTACATATGACTTGAATAAAATAGCATCTATTGTATACAATTCAGGATACTTGACTGGGTGATGAATCAAAAATGATAGAGCACTAATGTAGAAACAATTAAAAACTTCAAAATTTTATTTAATGTAATTAATGTGAAATAGACTGAATTCATACTTAATATGAATTGAGTGCAAAGTAATTCTAAAAATTGAAACTCTGTAACATAATTATATGATAATGAGCTGTAATAACTTAGTATTCATATAAATCTAAAATCTGCGACAGGAGCAAAAGTGGAAGTGAATATTTAGCAAATTATATTTGAGGTAAAATCAAGGAATATTTTAGAACCATTATCATACTTTAACAAACAGTGATGTGTTAATAAGACCCCATACATATGTCAAACAAAAGCCATCAGCATGTTAAAATTAGTGTTAGAAATACTTAGAGGTTTTGAAACAGTAAAAAAATAAATGAAGTGTTTATACTGAAATTTCAAGAAACAGAAAACGTAAATGGTTAGAAGATATATATCTGCACAAACTTGAGGCAGTGAATCTAAATAGTTTGTCATATTTTACAAAATGACTCTTACAAGGAACTAAAAATAATGTCCATGGATACCTCTCTAAAGAAGTTATACAAATGGCCACATGAAAAGATGCTCAATATAATGACTCATGAGGGACATACAAAGAGCAAGTTCAGTGAGATATCTCTTTATACCCACTAAGATGGCTAAAACAGTACAACCACTGTGGATAACCATCTAGCAGTTCTTCAGAAACATGAGGATAGGATACTGTTTTACTTGGCAATCTCATCCCTGGTCCATACTGAAGAGAAATGAAGATACAAGTGCACAGAGAAGCTTGTACAGAGATCACAGCAGCATAGACAAGCAGTGGAAATAGTTCATATGCCCATCAGTTGATGAACAGGGAAGCCAAAAGTAGAATATCCACATAATGGGGAAGTAAATAGTTACACAAAGTAATGACTGGGGTACCCCATTTGTAAGAAATTGGAAAGACTTAGAAAAAAAATCATACTAAGTGAAGTGAATCAGACCCAAAGAAACAGAAACTATATGGTCCCCTTCATTGATAATAATAAGTATATATCTACGATAGTCCTAGCAGATGACCACATTAGCTCAATAGCTATGTATATATATGATCATATAAGATGACACTAAGCAAAATGATCTCCAAAATGTGGAAACAACTGGTTTATTGTTGATGTTGGGTTTGTTTTTTTTGTTCGTTTGCCAGTGCTGGGGCTTGGGACTCAGGGCCTGAGCACTGTCTTGGCTTCTTTTTGCTTAAGGTTAGCAATGTACCACTTGAGCCACAGCACCCCTTCTGGTTTTTCCTATATATGTGGTGCTGAGAATCGAACCCAGGGCTTCATGTATAGGAGTCAAGTACTCTACCACTAGGCCATATTCCCAGCCCTGATGTTGTTATTTTTGATGTACCATGTGAAATTATTTCTTTTTTCTTCTGTTCATTTCCCCTATGATTTATCCCCTGTTGTCACTGAACCCTGGGTATTTTATATATGTTGGTATGAATTAGAGAAAGGAAGGAGAACATTAAAATGGTGAGGCAAAGGGTAAAAGGCAAGCCAATGCAACAGCAGTACTTACAAGTCAATGTCTTGTAATGTAACTGTACAACTCAGAGGGGAGAAGGCAGGTAAATTGGAGAGATGGGAAGGTGGGAGAAAAATGAGGGAGGGGGTAACAAGTTGGACAAGAAATGTACTCACTACCTAACATATGTAACTGTAATCTCCCTATACTTCACCTTGACAATAAAAATTAAAAGAAAAAATATTTTGCTTTGAGATGAGAAAATTATTCTTAAATCGTGCTAATGTTTGCACAACTGTGTCATATACTAATGACTATTACACTGCACATTTAAAATGAGCAAATTATATTATGAATTATATCTCATACATCAAAACATACAAAACTATAAGGTACTTTGAAAAGATATAATTTAACATAAAATAGAGCAGAAAGTGGTGGTGCATGCCTGTAATCCCAGTTCCTCAGCAGACAGAGGTTGGTATTGATTATAGTCCATAGCCATCCCTATACAAAAATGTCAGTGTCAGACCCTTCCTGAACAACAGTGAGACCATGGGTCAAGTGATAGAGCATTTGCCTAAGGAGCATTAGGCTCCTGAGTTCAAATCCCAATACATTCAAAATGAAACCAACAAAAAATGATAGAAAAAGATGTAGAAAAGTCCAAAAGGCAAAGAAAGAAAAGAAAAATTAATATAAGCATAGTAATAACTGAAATGTAAAAGACCTTTTTATACTAATAAAATAGTAACAAAACACCATGAAATGGAAAACTTTTATCTGGTTCTGTGCCTTATAGCATAGTTATAAAATAGAGCAAAGTGTTATAGAAAAATAAAGAAATGTCAATAGGGCTATGGGTCCTAAAGTAAGCACAAAAGCATAGAGACTTGAGTAATATCTTAGAGGAAAGTCTGATGTGATAAGAAGGATCAAATGCCATACAAACTTCAAGCAATTATAGCAAAATCACCTTAATAATAAGAACATATGACACATTGTACAAGGTATGTCACCTAATAACAGTGAAAAAAGATGCAAAACTAGCGCTATGATTTAAACAACAGAGCACTTTTGAAAAATGTACATTCCTATGATAACTATTTCCAAAGGCAATTCTGTTCCAAACTCTGAAATTTGTTTCTAAGATTTACACTACTTCCTTTTTTTTAAAAAAAGTGTTTATTACTGGATCCAGCCCAATTCCCACTTTCTCCATTTATCTACTATTGCTTAGCCTAATCCATACAATTATTAACCTAATTTGTGGTTTTGTTTTCTAATTGATTTATGCATGTAAATGCCTTGAGGAGAGAGTTAATGCAATAAACCGTCACTATTATCACTACATTTAAATATCTCCCATAACATAGAGCAAGTCCTCAGTAAAATGTTTATTAATTGACTTCACTATGTAATTGAGAAGCACTGAACTGTAAATTAAGGGACAAGTGCTCTTGACCATTATTGGAAAGGCGTAATGAATCTCAGCATGTCACTTCACTTCCCTGGATTATAATATCCTCCTTCATTAAATGAATTTGTATAAAACGAATCTAAGATTCCTCCCTGTTTGAAAATTGCATGCTAGAACTTTGAAGAAAAGACACCCCCACTCTTGAGCAGACAGAAAATTCCCCCTGCCTATGAGAAACACTGGCTCCTTTGAAGGGCAGTACTGGAACAGATTGCATATTGTAGAGAAGAGGGTCCCCCCTCAATTACTCATGAGTGGTGGTATGTGTTGTGGTTTCTCCTCACTAAGCCAGTCTTTCCTTACTACTGCCCACCCAGGTCCAAAGAAGAGACCCATGTTTGTGGATATGTGTTTGTTTTTGCCTCACTGACGACATTCCAAGACTAATGTAAACAGGTCTTAAATCATCCATTACTCTGTCACTCATCTCTTCCATCAGAAAGAGGTTACCCTAGTTTACATCTGAGTTTCTAATAGTCTACCCTTTCCATTCCCTTCTTCTTACAGAACAACCCCTTCAGCTCTTCTGTATTTAACCTACACTTTCAAACTTCTTGAAATTTATTTCCATAAGCATCCTATACTTGTAATTTAATATTATTATATTAAAACATGCATTTATTGAGATTATAATTACATAGAATGAGTTATAATTTCATTAATATTTAATCACTATATTCTGCATTACTGTTATATTTAATATAATTATTTTGAATTAATAGTATTACCTGAATAGAAAAATACTCTAAATAGAATATATCCCAAGAAATTAATTAATAGTATTGTTTGAAAATAAAAATGCTCTGAATAGAAATGTACAATATCTCCCAAAGAATGTATGATAAGTGAGATTATATATTTTTAATTTTTTTCTTTGTTTTTCTTTTATTCCACAATTGAATATATATACAATAATTCTGTGTGTGTGTGTGTGTGTGTGTATATATATATATAATTATGTATGCATACACTCACACATAGCCCCTAGTTGCCTGAACCAAAGTCAATGAACTTTTTCTTAGAGTTACTGTTGGTATATTTAAAAGTTTAGATAAGTACATGTGAACGGACTCAAAATTATCATCTTAAATAATTTCAATGTAGCTGTTAAAACTTGAATAGGTAATTGAACATATGATTATGTCAAAATATGTTCCTCTTCAGTAGCATTTTCTTAACAAGGCAAAAACTAGAACAGTACACTTGAGCCATATTTTCAATTACCATGGGCAAAATAAAAACTCACAGTTAACCAGAAAACTCAATTAGTCAGTACGTATTCTCTAAACACCCATTAGTTGGGTTCTTTTCTTTTCTTCCGGGCCTTCCACTGGAACCTTTTTAAAAATTATAAAAACCCATAAACAAGGTTAATTAATTACACTTATAAAGTGAACACTAAAGTCCATTCTCAGATTAAAACTGAATCTAAATTGATGTACTCTTGCTAAAACTTTATGTGCTCATTACCCGGCCTTTGCCTCTCTTGCTGAACTTAAATGAATCCATCCAATAAAGCCTGTTTTACTAGGTGTGCTTTCATAAAACATTCACATTTTATCATATAGTAAAGCCAGAATTTATGCTAAATACTTCACTATTTCCCTAAAGATAAATCTGAGTGAATCAAATATTAAATGATGTAGCAAAGTATATTATTGTAAAACCAAATTCCTCCAAAGGTATCAATCAATAATCTCTAGTGCTGAGTAAATGAGTATGATACGTTATTTTTAATACTTCAGCCTCATTAGGGCCATCATAAGCCCAATCTTCCCTGTCACTCTTGTCAGTTCCTAGTAGGTAGAAGGACATACACTGTGTTTATGAGACTGGGGTTCCACTTCTACTGGGCATGTAGAAACTTCTTTTATTGTATCTTAGAAGTCACTGTGTTTACCATTGTATATTTGACAAGACTGATGTCTACTAACAAAAAACATACTGTCATAGTTTGCATCTATTAATCCAAAACTTTACTTCCATTAAACTTTAGCATTTAAAGGAATAAAAAGTTGCCACATACGAAAAACATTTCACTCCAATTAAAATGCTTGTTTTTCTATGCTAACTTATTTCAACCAAGATTTCTGGGGTAGGAAGGAAGAAGGAGTATATTTTGCTGTTATAACAAGTAACCACAAACTTAGCAGATTGAAACAAAGTCCATCTGCTATAACTCAGTTTCTCAGATCAACAGTGCAGATAATCTGGACTGGATTTTATCACCAGGTTCTCACAAAGTCAAAAATCACAATGTCACTGGGTACAATCTTATATAAATGCTCTGATAAGACATTTGATCTTGAGTTAAAGTCACCAGCCTTCTGCATAATATCCCTAATCTGAGTCGACTGTGCCACATTCTATGCCATAGTCATAAGTGAGCACTCTCAGGACTCATCCCAGATACAGGTGCTCAGAGCTAGGATCTGGAATTTTTATGAGGCTATCTTCTGCTTGGGGAATTGGAGAAATGGAAATTAGTTATTAATTACATGGTTAATCAACCATTTTTGTACTTCACTTCCCTGTTCTGCACTCTGCTTGCTCACAGAGCAAAGTTCCCTGGATCTCTATTGGTTTGAGTGCTGTGAGACTCATTTAGAAATCATTCTTTGATCAAATAAGATCCAAAAAATCTCAATAGACTGTGCTTTAGCTCTTAAAAGGTCTCTTCATTGGCTGGGAATATGGCCTAATGGCAAGAGTGCTTGCCTCATATACATGAAGCCCTGGGTTCGAATCCTTAGCACCACATATATAGAAAAGGCCAGAAGTGGCACTGTGGCTCAAGTGGTAGAGTGCTAACCTTGAGCAAAAAGAAGCCAGGGACAGTGCTCAGGCCCCGAGTCCCAAGCCCCAGCACTGGCAAACAAACAAACAAACAAAAAAACCCTCAATAATAAACCATATTTTGGATTTGATGTTATATTGCGTTTAGTGTTTGAGGTTTGGAGATGCCCAAACAGTACAAAAGCTATCCTCCTTTGATTACCAGGCAGCTATGGAAACAAAAGCACTCCACATTGAAATGTGCTTCACCCCATGCCACAGGGCTCCTTTGAGGAGAGAGATGTAGAAATCTGCCCAGATTGTTTCTGTCTAGAAGAGATAGTTGAAGAACTTGTATCCAACATCTGCTCCCCATGTAGCTGACACGTGATGTGTATGTTCCTCAAATCTATCCTGAGAAAGTAGAGTTAAGGAAACATAAGTGCAACATAATTCTTAGGAGTTGCTAATGGAAGATCCATAATATATTTAGATCAATTGTGGAAATAATGAAATAGATTCACAATCTTGTTTGATACCAAGCTGCAGAGTTGTCCAGTTGCAAATATAATGTGTATATCATCACCATCCTCTTCACCAAGAATATACATATTGCTCCTTGGCATTAAGGTCTTCAAAAAATATTTCAAGAGGCAGGCACTGGGAGCTCAGGTCTGTAATCCTAGCAACTTCAGGAGGTTGAGGCCTAAGGATCACCATTCAAAAGCAGCCAAGACAGGAAATTCCATGAGATTCTATTTTTTTTTTTTTTTTTTTTTTTTTGGCCAGTCCTGGGCCTTGGACTCAGGGCCTGAGCACTGTCCCTGGCTTCTTCCCGCTCAAGGCTAGCACTCTGCCACTTGAGCCACAGGGCCGCTTCTGGCCATTTTCTGTATATGTGGTGCTGGGGAATCGAACCTAGGGCCTCGTGTATCCGAGGCAGGCACTCTTGCCACTAGGCTATATCCCCAGCCCCCCATGAGATTCTTTATCTCCAGTTAACCAGCAAAAGCCAGAGGTATAGGTATGGCTCAAGTGGTAGAGTATCAACCTTGTGGGGAAAAAAAGAAAACACACACACACACACACACACACACACACACACACACACACCCCTTAGATAGTGAAAGTTCATTCAATCAGTTGGAGTTCCTCACCTAAAAAAAAAAAACCATTGGATGCCATTTGGCTAAATTACCATTTTAGAATTTTTCATGGGTCTTCCCAAGAGATATGCACAACCATTCCTTGACAAATGATAATATTTTGTTTTATTGTTTTGTTTTTTTTACTATGTAAGAGCCTGTTCATGTCATTTAGACTCTGCTCTCTTTTATGCATGGAAGCTCCCTTATTTTGAACTCCAGAATCTTCTCAATCATTTTAGTGCTTGTATGTAAATCAAGAGAGTTTCAAATGATTTCTCACTTGAAAATATGGGTAATGTTCTCTGGGATAAAAGTGAATCATCGAACCTATATCTGTTTCCTCACCAATATCCACTGAGGACACGTATACAGCATGCAATAGGAAAGATCTGTCACAGAAGGGAAACTTACCTCTCATGAGCTGTGAGACTGTATTCTAACCAGCAACCATATAAAGGAAAAGCATGCAAACATTATTTATATCAGAGCCAGAGCCAATGCACAAACATCATTCAGCCCCCTAAGCGTGCTTTAAAGCCAGAAAAATAAACTACCAAGACTTAAAAGCTAAATTCCACTTTTGATATGGTCTTCATTCAAAAGCAGAAAATGTCTCTACAAAGGCATTTTGCATATACCTTTAGAAAAGACCTAATCCTGTCTCCTTCAGTGACTGTTCTTTAGTCTTTAGTTTTACCAGGAGCCAGTGACTCAGACCTAGCTTTAGAGAAGGGGCTAAGATCTGAGAATCTCAAGTTAAGCCTGCCTCGATAGAAAAGTCTGAGACTCAGCTCCAATTAGGCAACAAAAAGTTGGAGGTTAAGGTGTGGCTCAAGTAGAACACTAGACTTAAGCACAAAAGACAAGAGCACAAGCCCTAGTACCAATGCCTAATACACACACACACACACACACACACACAAATACACACACACACACACAAATACACACACACACAAATGTCTCATGTCTCTTAAGACATACAGATAGAAAGGTCTAATTAAAATAGAGTATCTAGTATTTAAAGGGGTATAATAGTATTTAAAGGGGAGGGAGGGGGGAGGGGGAGGGGGGAGGGAGGGAGGGAGGGAGAAACACAAACTTACCAGTGTAGATGCCGCATTTGAGTGAACATTTATTTAGTTTAAAAACTGAGCATCAGTGAGAAGAAATTAATAAAAATTTCTTTTGGAACACTTAGTAGTCTAAAGTTAGTTATGAGACTAGTTGGGAGGAAGGGAAGGAGAGAGGGAAATAAAGGAAGAGAAAATAATAAGAAACAGATGACATAGTCTATTTACTATATTCTAATCAACATAGGATATACACTCTATATAAAAATATTCCCTCTCATAGATCACACATCATTTTTAAAGGGAACACAAGAAGTGATGTTATGGCTTACTTAATAGAGTGCTAGCCTTAGGCAAAGAGAAGCTCAAGTACAGCTCCCAGGCCAAGAGTTCAAACCCCAGGACTCACAAAGAGAAATGGGATAGGGGCAGAGACATAAAAAGCAGCCATGTTACCCAATGCACAAATGTGCTAAAGACAGAAATTATATTTTTCTCATAACTATGCTTTGTTGATATAAATGTGCTTCATAAGCTGCTATATAATGTTTACCTGTATCACTTACTTGTTGATCACCCACTGTGCTCAGATACTATCCTTCTCTACATATGTTCTCTGATTCAGAGGACTATGATTAGCTACTTGATGAAAAGGAAATTGAACCTTGAGTAATTTAAACGTCTTATCCTATATGATAGCTTATAAGAAGTTGCAGAAATTGGGCTAGTAACAGAGACCAGTAAAAAGTGAAGCTGGTTACTTGTTAATACTTGATGGTACCTGTTGTGTGCTTCTAGTAGTAGTAATGACACATTTTTATAGAGAGTGTGTCATCTCATGTTCTTGCTAGGCACATTGCAATGATTGTTCCCTCCTGTAGTCAATTCCAACCCTGATTTTCATTGTTTTAGAGGATAAAGCTACTGAGATCACACCAATAAGAGTTAATCTTGGTATCCAGAGCAGAGGGTAGCTTTTTAGGCAGTGAAAATAATCTAGCCCATTCATTACTCATGCCTGTAATCCTAGCTACTTAGAAGGCTGAGACCTAAGAAGTCAGCCCTGGCAGGGAAAAGGAAAAGTCCCCAAGAATCTTATCTCCAATTAACCACAAAACTCCAGTAGTCAGATTATGGCTCAAGTGGTACAATGATGGCCTTGAGGAAAAGAGCTCAGGGACAATGAGTGCCCTGGCCCTGATTTCAAGCCCCAGTATCAATACAAAATAATATATGTATAAAATTTAATATATAATATAATATATGTATAAATGTAATCTAGCAATTTATTCATATAGCTTCAGAATTTGGGCTGACCACACCCTCCTTCCAAAATTCTCAGGCCCAAACACAATTAGTGTTTATAGTTTTCTATTTATCTGATAGGTCATACATAACAGTTAGGAGCATGATTTTTAGTTAAGCGAGAAACTGATTTTGTGCATTTGCTTTTATTCTATGCACCATGCAAAAGACAAAGGAACGAGGAAATTAGCTAAGAATAGAAATGGTACAAAATGAAACTTCAGAAAAAAAAAATGTCAGTTGCCAAATCTTGAACCTCAGAGCAGAGTCGATGATGGCTTCCAAGGAAATTGGCATATTTAAAAAAAAAAAAAAGGGTGTGTGTGTGTGTGTGCGTGCGCGCGCACGTGCAGCACGCCAGTACTTGGATTTGAACTTAGGGAATGCTTACAATCTCTTAGCTTTTTCACTCAAGGCTAATGCTCTACCACTTAAATCAGAACTCTACATCTGGCTTTGGCTGTTTCATTGGAGATAATAGTCACACAGACTTTTCTGTTTGGGTGGACTTCAAACCACAATCTTCAGACCCCTGAAGATTGCTTCCTGAGCAGCTAAGGTTATAAGCATAAGATACTAGCTCCAGGAAATTTTTTTTGGCTGCTCCTGGGGCTTGAACTCTGGGCCTGGACTCTGTCCCTGGACTCCTTTTGCTCAAGGCTAGTGCTCTACCATTTGAGCCACAGCACCACTTCCAGCTCTTTCTGTCATTAATTGGAAATAAGAGTCTCATGGTCTTCCCTGCCCTGCTGGCTTCGAATTTGATCCTCAAATCTCAACCTCCTGAGTAGCTATGATTACAGGTGTGAGCCATCAGCTCACATGTGGTTGGTATATAATTATAAAATTTTTAGTTAGTAAAAACAGGTGATGGTGATATAATGTTATTCTCTAGCCATCCTTCCACTGATCAGTTGTCTCTATTCACCCTGAAAACTCAGTATTGCAAGAATAATTGTTATCTTTTTTATGTCATTTCTATGGCAGCAGAAAACTTTTGTTCTGTCTTGATGCATCAGTATTCTAAAAAATTTTGTGTTTACTGTGGCTTTATTTATATATAAAAGCTAAAAAAAGAAAACATTAAACAGTTAAATAATATATTTCTCATATTTACAGCCCTATTTCCAACTCATAGAGGGGAAAGCTTACTTTTTCCTTGATGGATCCAACGAAATATTTACTTTATACTCCATGACTTCACAGAGTGATATTATGGAAGCAACTTGAATATCACATATTTAAATCCTGACTTTTCTCCATCCACATGTCAATGAGGAAAGGATAAAAGGCAGAAACCAAACCTCCTTTTCAATGCCCCCCCAAAAAATGAGAAAAGAATAAGAGGACAATTTTTAACATACCAAAAAGAAATGAATTTATATTTTAAAATGACACATTTAAAATAGTCTGTACAAAAATGCATTTCATAAACAATATTTCATGAGCTCCTCCTGATATCCACAATAATGACAAATGCCTTTACACATTTCCATATTGTTTGTTCTCTAAATGGAATAATAAAAGTTGTCAGTTACCTGGGTCTGATACTAACAAGAAAGTGTCATCCTTTGTTCTGTATGTGCATTTGAACATTATAGAAATATGAAATATTTACAAAGGGAAGGTTAAATCAATATAGCACTAAAATTTGTACTTCAGTCTTCAGGGATTTATATCATCTTGACTTAATGAAGTATGAGGAGTGAGAATGTTGACACACAGGAAAAAGTATTTCAGGTTCCCCTTGTTTCTGCATACAGAAAGGATTGCAGTAGGATTTGTTGATACTTTAGCAATAACTAATTATTACTTCAACTACTATTGGTGAAGTCTCATGGTGGAAAGAACACACCGACTACTGAATAAAGAAAAAGTTTGATGCATAGGCTACAGGAAGGGAACAGTCCTCATCATTTAACTTAGTTTGTCAAAAGTATTTTATGTTTAATTTCATGTGTTTAATAAACTAGTCCAAGCATACAAAATTACACATGTAAAACCATATAGTTATCTATAATAGATTAGGCATTTTGCATATTCTATAAAGTGTATTCACATTTCACATTTCATTACTTGTCCTCTATCTTATTAGTACAAATTCAAATTGTGGACATGAATTTTTCTATGCTCATTAAATAAAACAGAAATTTCAGAAATAGCCAATTTCATAGCTTTCCCCCCCAAAAAAGGTTTCATGAGGATGTGTAAAGATAGGATGAGGGAAGCAAATAGCCTTAAAAAAAGAATTTTTTTAAACAAGTAAATAAGACAAACTAAGGATAATAGTATTATAAAAGTCTACAAGGTATGTCAAGATGAAAGCTAGAGAGATGCAGCCTGCTTCTGGAATAAAACCAACTCTTTTCCATTTCACATTGTCACACTAAATATTTGACATTACATCCTCCAAATTATAAAACCTTTAGCGGCAATTGAAACATCACACTCCGTTCTAGATACCATCCATAGATACATTAAAAAGTAAATTCTGTTCATTTAACAATACCTTGTGGATGCAAATTCCTGATATGAAAGAGAGCAAGAGAAATAAAACTTTGATAAGTAGTGTCTTTGGTTCTGATAATTATCTCCTCTAGGACTAGGTTACATCACTTTATCTCCCTAAACACCAGTTCTCATGCTTTCTAAAATAAATAATCTTGTCTCCCTCTTGCCCCACATGCCTAATTTGAAAGGCCCCAAATATTATAATTTTTTAATGTGTTATGTGATGCTGAAGAGACATAAAAGTCACTTTTACCTCTATGTTAACTTTTGGTTACATTTTTCTAAAAACAGCCCAAGAGTAATTAACAACCATTTATTGGGCATAGATTCCCTTAGTACTTCTCTGTTAAAAGGGAGAAGGCCAGAGAAAGGCAGGCAGAAATTAAATCTGAAGAGTGAAATTAAAATAATTATTTAATATTCATATTCAGTCAAAATATGATTACCTCATATTTTAGTCTGTTTCATATTGACCTACTAATTAAGTAATGATGTTATTTTGTATCTGGGCCAAGGTTTGGAAGAAAACTGAACATTGGACATAGCTATGAATGTTCATGTGTACCAAGCAACAGGGGGTGGGGTAGCTACAAAGACGAAGCAGGGATGGATGAGGAATTAATAGAAAAATGTGTCATTAAATGTGTCAATAAATGTAATCAGATGATTGAATTCTTGGACATCCCTCAGAGAAACCACATGAGCCACATCTGAAGGCTGGCTGTTCCTTGAGTGCGTAGGGAAGGGGAAAAGGGAAATAACATGCCCTTAGTTCCTACCAGTGGAAATTTTTGCTAGGCAGAACATTAATTCATGTCAATTTCCAAGTCTTTGTTTCTCATGCCTCTGGGTGGACAAGGAAGCCTCCATTGCAGGGGTAAAGGAGAAGCCCAGAGATGAGACAACATATCTGCATGAAGTCAGAGCCCAGAAAACCAGAGGGACTTCCTCGCTCCCAGACAAGAGAAACTGAGAAAATGAGAAATGAGGCGTGAACGCTGGCTGCTCCACTACACAGTAGCAGTGAATCCCAGTAAGGCCTTGCAGTCTCTAGACTGCCCACAGTCTCATCTTGTCAGTATGTAGCCATGTGACGACTGAGCTAAACATCTCAGCCTGGTTCAACTCCTCTTTGTTATGTCTTATTTCAACACAGAGAAACAACCTTGAGAATCAAGAGTCATTGAGGAGAACAGACCTAGGTTGCTGAACATAATCCATCAAGTGGGAAGAGAACCATGATAGATGGTATTGTGACATGATAGAGAACTCTTTAATTTGATGAAAGCCTCTTGTTCATGATGCTAATTGTTTAGCACTCTTGAAGTAAGGTCTGGAAGTATGTTGTATACCAGGAAAGAATTGAGAACCCATGAGTTGTTTTGCTTATTATTTCAAAGAAAACCAAGTGAAGGGATCCAGGACTGTTACATAAGTGAGAAAGTTGTAGAACTGTGCAGCCCAAACTTGGACTCTGACACAGCCCTCTTAGAAGTCAATGTCTCTCCATTTCTTGATATAAATATATATGTATATATGTGTGTGTGTGTGTATGTGTGCGTGTGTGTGTATGTATACATTTGTGCATTTTAATTGTTATTATAAAGGTGATGTACAGAGAGGTTACAGTTACATAAATCAGATAAAGGGTACATTTCTTTCTTTCTTTTTGGCCAGTCCTGTACCTTGGACTCAGGGCCTGAGCACTGTCCCTGGCTTCTTTTTGCTCAAGGCTAGCACTCTGCCACTTGAGACACAGCGCCACTTCTGGCCGTTTTCTATATATGTGGTGCTGGGGAATTGAACCCAGGGCTTCATGTATACAAGGCAAGCACTCTTGCCACTAGGCCATATTCCCAGCCCCGGATACATTTCTTTTTAAACAATGTCATCCTTTCCCTGGCTCTCTCCCAGGTTTTGGTCTCATGCCTATCCACAAGATGTTTAGTTCATTTTCAACATTTGTTCATCCTTTGTTGCACCATTTCTCTTTCCTCCCTTTTGCCTTCCCAAAGACAATTAAACAACAAACAAGACAAAAATAAAAGAAAAAAAGCAACAAAGAAAAAAAATTGACAATAAATGAAGTAGGTATCTTCATGAGCAGCAAAATGGGTTCGATCTAACACTATTAACTTCTGGCAAAATTAAATTAAAATCAGCCAGGACCCAGTGGAACATACCTATTATCCTACCTAATTGGAAGGCTGAGATCAGAGGATTGCAGTTCAAAACCAGCCTGGGGAAAGAAAGTCTGTGAGACTCTTACCTCCAATAAAATGTAGAAAAAAAAACAGAAGTGGCATTCTGGCTCAAATGGTAGAATGCTAGCCTTGAACATAGAGAGGCTCAAGGACAGAGCCTAGTCCTAGAGTTCAGGCCCCAAGACTGGCAAGAACAAGAACAACAACAACAACAACAAAGAAATTAACTCAAGATTCATCATGTAAATGTCAAATGCTAAACAAGAAAAGGTTTAGATGAATACATAGAAGTCTTTGTTATCTAGAAGTAGGCAAGTAGTTATTAGCTATTACACCAAAGCATCAATAATCATTTTAAAAATTGATAAATTACCCTATGCCTTCTGAGAAAAACATTAAAGAAATGTAAAGAAAATGTAAAAACTTAAAGAAATCAACCACAATTCATCTTAACTTTCAAAAGTCTATATTAAGTAAACAAAGAACTGAGTTGATATTGGGCAAGAGATTTATACACCAAGATGTAGTGACAAATGGGAACATGGAAAGATGTTTAGCATCATAATCCCTTAGGAAATTACAAATTAAAATAGTGGGGTGGTATTACTAAAACTCTATTAGAAGGGCCAAAATAAAAACAATTAATAGCAAAGACAGTTGAAAAAGCAGAGCAAGTAAAGTACACACAATGTGATAACAGCAATATGAGAGAGAGAGAGAGTGAGAGAGAGCATCTGGCTTACAGAATTAAACATACATCTACCATATGTCCTAGCTATCTATTCCTGGGTACTTAGAGATACATTTGAAGTTAGTCTCATGCAAAAGTATATACATGAATATTTATAGTAGGACTGTATTCATGAGTACCCCATACAGGAAACCCAAATCTCTAGTGAATGACAGGGTAAACAAAAACCTTGAACATTGATAAAATGGAAAAATACTCAGCAAGAAAGAGTAACAAATTGCTGATAGACACAATAACTTGGAAAGATCTTTTTTTTTCTCTCTGTCATGGGGCTTGAACTCTGGGCCTGACCTCTGTCCCAAAGCAATTCAGTTCTAAGCTAGAGCTCTATCATTTGAGCCATAGCACCACTTCCTGTTTTCTTATGGTTAACTGGAGATAAGAATTACATGGACTTTCCTGCCCTTGCTGATTCAAACCACTCTCCTCCGACCTCAGCCTCCTGAGTAGCTAGGATTATAGACATGAGTCACCAGCACCCAGCACTTGGAAAGATCTTAAAGTCATTAAGCTGACTGAGGAAAAGTCATTTTCAGAAAGTTAATTTCTATTCCATTTAAAAGACATAGTTACATGAAATGCAGACCAGTCACTCCAGGAGACAGATTACAAGGTCATATTGCATGGTGGGAGATTATGATATTGAGTGATAACTCAAAGATCACAAAGATTTGGGGATGATGGGATTGTCCAAATCCTAGTACCTTGTGATTATTCAAGTTTGGGGGCCAAGATTGCTTTGATCTTTTTTTTTAGTGGATGGGGAGATAGCAGAATATGAACACAGAAACACACTTGCTATATAGGTATCTTTATCATTTGAGCCATGTATACAGATCAACATAGAAAAAATTCCAAAACTCTCGGTCACTAAATCACTTTTATTCAAAACAAAGTTAAAAACTAATAACTTTAAAAATGTATTTGTGCATGAGAAATTTGGGGAGGGAATTAGCTTCACTCTGGAGAGGAAAAGTGCCACAGTCTGACATCAACTTCCCTTCTCTTTCAGGCAAGAATTTGAAAAACAACAACAACAACAACAACAACAAACACCTTTACCTCGTATCTTGCTCCCACATTTCCAAGAATTCATATGCAAATTGTACTTCCCCATCCCATAATGTTTTAGTTTATAAGACTATGAGTCATATTTCTAGTTCATTTGTATTTTGAAGTACTATTTCTTTCCAAATATTTCTAATTATTTCAAAAGTTATTTTTTAAATAGAATTTCAAAGGAATATTTAAACTAACCGTCTAGAGAGCTAATTACTTCCCAAAGTGTCTATTTTCTCCTGTTTCAAAAAGAAAAATGGTTGTGAAGGAATGTAGAGCTCTGAATTTTGTTACACTCAGTCAGAATCAGTCTTTGTCTAAGGGCAACTTAAAAAAACACTCCCAGAATAGTAATCTACAATGACTTCTTTGAGAAAAAAAAAAAAGAATCATTTCCGGTCTACTTAGAATTGCTATTTATTAATACTTAGTGTGACATCTGGCCTAAGTTTATGATGAATGACATATATTAGATATTCATGATTTTTGGATACAACAAAGGTAGCATTTTTCAGACCTATGAACTACAAGTGAGAGATTTTTAAATTTCATTAATAATTTCTTGAGACAGCAGCCCTCCAGGTGAAGTCCAGAGAAAGGTGCGCATCTGTTGTTAATATATTATCTTAATATCCCAACCATCTGCCTAAACGAAAAACAGGATCAGGAGGTAGTCACATAAGTGCCCTTTCAGGAAAGGAGATAAATTAGGATATAAAACTTCTGAACCTTGTTCCAAAATTCAGCTAGCTTTGTAATGTCTTTTCTTCTGTGGTGGCTATATTTTAGCATTTTTTTAATCAGGGGGAGAGGACTGAGTTTCTGAAAGGAAATGACAGATGCATGAGCTCTCTTTTTAGGTTATATTTACTGATATATCAAGTCTAATGAATCACCATGTAGCAGCCTATTGTTTTGTTGTTGTTGTTTTGTTTTCTTGGTGTTTTTTTGTCATTATTCTTGATATGTGACTCAAAGTAGACAGAAACCTTGTCAAATGACATCTTTGACCAGGTGCTTGTAGCTGTGGGCAGCAGTCTCACTTCTCATACATAAAGAGAAACCAAAGTTCCTATATATTAGCTTAAACTTCATTTCAGGAGTATATGCTTTCATTCCCGAAATTCAACAACAGTTTGGTTTACATTTCCAATGCCCTTGATTGAACTTCCAGTGTTTGGTGGAATGCATTTGGGGCTTCATTGGTCAGGGTGGGGTGAGGCAGGCAAACAGTTTTACTGTAGCCCTTATCTTTCTTTTTTTTTTTTTACATTTTTTTTCTTATTTATTGTCAAAGTTATGTACAGAGAGGTTACAGTTTCATACATTAGGCCTTGGGTACATTTCTTGTACTGTTTGTTACCTCCTCACTCATTCCCCCTTCCCTCTCCCCCTCTCCTTCTCCCCCCATGAGTTGTTCAGTTGGTTTACACCAAATGGTTTTACAAGTATTGCTTTTGGAGTCGTTTGTCTTTCTATCCTTTGTCTCTCGACTTTGATATTCACTTTCACTTCTATAGTTCTAATACCAGTATATACAGTTTCCAGTTTACTCAGATAAGATGCAGTGATAGTGCGGGTACAACTGTTGTGCCAAGTTGCAAGACCACCCCCAAGAAGACCACCGAGATTCAGACACTCCGAAATGCAAAAGCAAGGCAAGGGTTTATTTAACGAGCTGCCAACTCGGGCCTCGTCCTACCCACCGACACAGCGGAGGTTAGGAGGGAGCCCCGAGCTGTGATTACACAGGGCTTATAAAGGCAAAGAACAAGGCCACAACCATCAGCTGTGCAAGCAAGATTAGAACACAGGTACAAATCTGATTGGCTCGGGGTTCGATTCTAAAATGGGGTTCACGTGGTGGGGCCTGACTTCAAAGTCTGGCACCTCATTTCCCCCTTTTTCTTTTTGGTACCTTGGGAGCCAATCATGGTTCCATTCTGTCCATTTCAATGGCTTGCATGTCTAGGGGATGATATAGAGGTAAGGCATGGGCCAGTAGGGCCCAATGTACTAACCAAAGGGCCTGTCACCATTTCTTACAAGAATAGTCTCTGTACCTCTGTTTTGCATGCCTCTAGTTTATCCTGCCTCATCTTCACAAAAACAACTCTGGTCCCTTGATTTTAAAGGGGGGCTGATGGGTGAAGATCATCTTCTGTAACTTCTTCAGGCTGACTCAGGGGCGTAGACCTTACCTAGCCAGGAACCTATAACCTTAGTCTCAGTCTAACTTTCTTTTCTTGAGGCAAAGGCAAAGCGGCTGAGTTGGGTGCTTGGAGACCTCCCATGTTCCATCACGGTAGTTGTCATCCAGGGCAAAGGGGTCAGCTGGCCTGGCGTGGAAGCAATGAACCCAAGTGGCGATGCCGTCTAGGGTCCCTTCCACCGTGGTTAATCTGTTGATTGAGGGCATTGGCAAGCTGACAGGCCTTTAACAGATCTCAATAAGGACACAACACAATCTCAGGTCTACAAGCTTTCTTTCCTAAACAGATGTATCAGCTTAAAATTCTTACTGCCAGTCAGGGCTTTGAGTAAATGTGGGGGGTAAGATTTTAATCTATCTCATTTGACAAACTTACCCTTACTAACCACTATCACAGATGACTGGCAAATTCCTGCCCAGTAGACAGACATGTGCATTGGAAAGGCATGCTTATGAACTATTCTTCTAGGGCTTCCCAGCTTTGATTAACTTTTGAAAGGCCAAATAGGAGTGACTCTAGGATCTGACACCATCTCTGCCATCCAAGCAGTGGCTTACTGCCTCTGGATGCTCCATCACTTTTGTCCCAGGAGTGACTTTCGACTTGGACTCAGGGCCTGAGCGCTGTCCCCCAGCTCTCCAGCTCAAGACTAGCACCCTACCACTTTTGAGCTCCACACCACTCCGTTCCCAGCACTCTGCTGGCTGATTAGAGACAAGTCTCTCACAGGGACCTTTCTTTGCCCGGGCTGGCTTCGAACCATAGATTCAGATCAATGAGTCTTATAAGGGGCCACTTTACTCCAATTATAAGCAACAAGGTGGTCCACACAGTAGTTTTTAAGCATGCTCTCTTACCTGGAACTTATTAAGGGCCAGTATTAGATCTTGACAAACTTGTAGGAATCACCTGTGCTTCTGTGGGCCTGCTGGAAACTGTTACAAAAAACCTACAAAGAAGCTGGAATGGCAATTAAACATTTTGGTAGCCATAATTCTCCCTTTCTCACTTTGCAATAATTATTTAGGACAATTTTACTTCCAAATTTCTTATCTAGAAATGTATTCTTGATTTCCAAAGCCTTTTTAACACTAACACAACACTTTAGCTTTTATCTGCATCGGAAAAACTGAAGCTCACAGGCATTCTGAAACCAGGTGCCACCCTTTGCTTACGGGCTGCTTGTTTCAAAAGAGCCTCTTTTTTTTTTTTTTTCTTCAGTCCCAGTTACTGCATGGCATGAAGACCTTTGAATTTAAACTTAGTTTTACATCATACTGCAGTCTTGAACATGTTCACACTCACACATGCACACACACATACATTTTCGAAAGATCTTAAAGCGCGCTGAATAAGCATCGGCCGTACATTTTAAGACAAAAACCTTTAACAAATGATTTTAGCATTCTCCAGCCTCATTTTCCAGGGCTTGATAGTTTTAGTAAAACATTTTTAGTCTTAGTAAAACATTTTAGTGCACCAAACAATTTTCTGCTTAAGAAGGCTGGGTGGGGGTCCCCCCAGAGTTCTTTTTGTGGACACTCACACTCTGATTGTGAACCATCGCCCGTACATCATTCCAATGAGCTAAAGTCAAGTCCAGGGGAGTGGAAGGAACGTTCCCCATCATCCATTTGTCAGGCACAGTGCAAGAAAGAAACACACAAAAATGAGCTATCTCCTTAACCTCCCTCCAGTGAGCTAGGATCAAGTCTAGGGGGCTAGATGGAGGTCCTCAAGATAGAACGTTATCCATAGCTCTGATCAGATGTTCAGTCCAAAAGGCTACAAAAAAACAAACAATACAAAAGGAGGAAAACACACAGGCCTAAGAAAAGCTACGAGTTGGAGATCTCCCAAGCTGGCCCACAACCTCCTACAAGGGTGCAGAAGGAATGGACCCGAGTTGGCCCACAACCTCCTGCAAGAAGGAGTGGACCCGAGTTGGCCCACAACCTCCTGCAAGGGTGCAGAAGGAGTGGACCCGAGTTGGCCCACAACCTCCTGCAAGGGTGCAGAAGGAGTGGACCCGAGTACAAGGTGGGCAGGTTGAGTCTCGTTTAGGAGGCCCTCCTGGTCAGTTCCGCCCAAAAACCAAACTGACTCGCGCCCTACAAGTATAAGCAAAAGCAAAACAGACAAACAGACAAATTACAGGACAAGACAAATGAACAGCGCTGTTTTCTTACCTTCGGAGTCTGGGATCTCGGGGTCTCTGGGGCTATCCCGGACGAAACCCCAAATGTTGTGCCAAGTTGCAAGACCACCCCCAAGAAGACCACCGAGATTCAGACACTCCGAAATGCAAAAGCAAGGCAAGGGTTTATTTAACGAGCTGCCAACTCGGGCCTCGTCCTACCCACCGACACAGCGGAGGTTAGGAGGAAGCCCCGAGCTGTGATTACACAGGGCTTATAAAGGCAAAGAACAAGGCCACAACCATCAGCTGTGCAAGCAAGATTAGAACACAGGTACAAATCTGATTGGCTCGGGGTTCGATTCTAAAATGGGGTTCACGTGGTGGGGCCTGACTTCAAAGTCTGGCACCTCACAACCACAAGAAGGGGATACAAGAGGATCATCAACAATAGAAGCTACAGTTTCACATGGCATGTTGAACGTAATTACAACAGTGATATAAGTCGTTTCCATATCACGGAGTTCATTTCACTTAGCATCATCTTATGCATTCATAAGGGCATCGCTATTAGGCTCTTGTGATCCTCTGCTATGACTAGCCTAAACCTGTGCTAATTATTCCCTATGAGGGAGACCATAGAGTCCATGCGTCTTTGGGTCTGGCTCACTTCACTTAGTATTGAGCTGTTTACCTGGGTTTCACCTCCAGACATAATCTTACATCTCACAAACATGATTCTAAATAAACCCCTGGTCATTTTCATCTCTGATCAAAATCTGTGACAAATAAAAAGTTTTCAGCTCCATATTGGAACAGAGATCAGTTGCCCAAGCTTACCCAGTCATGAAAGCTGAGGGCTAGTGGCTCATGAATGCAATCCTCGCTGCTAGAGAGGCTGAGATCTGAGGGTCATGGCTTGAAGTCAGGCCAGGCAGAAAAGTCTGTGAAATTCTTATCTCCAATTAACCACCCAAAAGCCAGAAGTGAAGTAATAGTTCAAGAGGTAGAGCACTAGCCTTGAATGAAAAAGCTAAAATGTAGTACACAAATCCTGAATTCAAGCTCCAGGACTGGGGAGAGAGATGATAAAGAGGATATGAAACTGAAAGAACTCTTGTCAGGAATTCCTGATTTTCTGAACTTGGGTGACACAGAAAATTGACCTCACATAGGTCTTTCAGAGATTACTACTGATTGACCTACTTTTAATTTCTAATCCTGACATATCTATGTTTTTGAAAACATGAAATAGGCTAATAACTTAGAGAATATGAACTGTTCATCTGATCTGAATCTGAAATTGTGACCAATCACTGGGTATATAGAGGCTATTAACATCTGATCCCTTTCCTAAAGGTGTTGGTATTCAAATGGTGCAAGCATCCATTGAGAGACAAAGACACAATATAAAGAGACAGACAATATAAACAATAGAAAGAAAAAGTCATAGGGAGTATTATGAAAGCCCTTGGGAATGTTTTGTTTTCAGGCTTGGTGTAAAACAAATTCCTATCATTGACAACGCCCTGAGTTTGATCCCAGCACCACCAAAAATATTTGCATTTACCTGAGAAAGACTCTAAGATCCTAGGAGGTGAAGACCAGCCTGGGTAACATAACAAGATTCACTTTAAAAATTAAGAAATAACCCAAATTCTCAAGCCCTTCTACAGACTAAATAAATGAGAAAATGACTGGCATACAGGGAAGGCATTCTAGAAAATGTAGGATACTGTATCACAGAACCATGCCATTCTGTTGCCTGCACTTACTTTTTCAGTGAGTCCATTATCATTATCCAATAGCATAATCAATATTCATATAGAAATCTTTAATGGCCATCTACAATGTATGTGAATGGAAGTATTGTCAATAAAAAGAAGAAAGGATAAAGTCCTCTTGCTGAGGAAGAATATTGACAGGGCTATAATTCTGGCGTTCATTCTAAACAGTACTGCCTGTTTTCATGCTCGTGGCTTTATATACATATTGACCTAAGTGCTCATGGATGCTTAGCTTAAAGTCAGTGTCAAGCACAGTTCCAAACACTTCAGAGATATTGCATTTCACTTTTTCTAATATGTGTATTTTTCTACTTTTTAACCACATCTGAAATTGGAAAATTCCTTACATGTAATGGCATATATTCATTTGATTGACACAAATTTATTTTTCTCAGTGGTATAGAAAATAGGGTTGTGCTATTGAATCAATAATATCTTTTCACTGATAAAATAGAGTGGAGCTACTTCAATACTCATATCACTCCTATGTAAAAACTTACATTTTACAAAGAAATTCAGATACCTGGCTAGGTTTAGATTATAAGCCTGAAAGCCAGGATTTCAATTCCATGTTCTCAATTATTCTGTAATTTCTCCCAAACAACATGGTGGTGAGGAAAATTTTGCAGAGTAAAACCAAGACATTTCATTTCTAACAAAACCACTCTATATGTTATAGTCCTTGAAAAATATTTGTTAGCATTAATGAATTATACAAAGGGGTTTCATTGAAATATTTACAAACAGAAAAAAATGCACTCCATCTAAGTTACTGTCTTAACCTTCTTTCCTTGTCTTTCCCTTTGTTAACGTGTTATGTGTAATACATAATAATATATAAGATATACCTATGTATATCAACATATTATAGCATATATTTATAAATATACATAACAATGTATAAATTTATTTTGTATATAGTATGTGTAAACATACTAATATTATATATTTAAAATATGTTAGACATTTAAAATATATAATATAAATATATGTTTATAATATATTCTATAATACGTTACATGTGCATATATTTTATAATATATATTAAATAACTTATTGATATGAAATATAAATTACTATGCTTATGTTAATTTCTAAGACTACATATGGGTATGGCAGAATGGCTAATATCCAACCATTACTCTCAAACAGAGAAAACAATGTTTTGACACAAGATGATGCAGATGTCTATGAAGGGAATAGAACTATCCAATCAGGAACCTAACATTCCGGCACTTTCTGTACAATGGAAGAAGTCATGTGTGATTATCATCAGAAATTCCAGATCAGAGTTGTGAGGGGTCGGGCAGAAAGCATCTGGTGGGACTTCACAGAGAAGACATGCTTTAAATTATGCTAGAGTTTTTTCTCACTCAGCCCTACTGGCATTTGGGGACAGACACTTTTTCTTTCTCTTCTGGAGGCTGTGCTTTGTATTGAGCAGAAACACTGGCTGTACCTAGTAGTTGCCATTAAGACTTTTCAGCTATGGTAAACTAAGCTGTCCCCAGACATCAGAAATGCTAAGGTGCTAAGTTGGCCTCATTTTAGAACCGCTCATTTCATGTTTTTTTCTATCACCTCATATATTTTCAGGCCCATAGAAGATTGCCAATGCATGCATGCTACATTTATGATAGAAATTATGAAATGATAAGTTGATAAAAGGTAGAAAGACAAGGAGAAAAGGAATTCAGAATTTAAAAAAAGACTGTTACTGATATTCCATGGCAGATAGTTTCAACTTTAATCTCAGAGATTAGGTAACATTCAATACCTGCTATTCACCAAACAGAAAGCTCAGTATTTATTTATGTGTTTGCACTTTCATGTGGCATTCTACCACTATGCTACAACTTCATTTTTGGCTTGTTGTTAGTTAATTAGAATCTCATAGGCTTTTCCCTTCAGTCTCGCTTTGAACTGGTATCCTCAGATGTCAATCTTTTCAGTAGCTAGGATTACAGGCATGAGCCACCAGCTAGAAGTGCCACTCTGTAAAACAAAATCACATTTAGAAAGTTTTATATGTTATTTTAGAAAGCATTTAAATAAAACATCCATCAGAGGAATGAACAAAATAACTATTCCCCTAGGACAACAATGGTTATAGATCTGTTCTCCTTGAGTATATTATGGTTTTGTTTAAAAGAGCTAATAAACAATGTTATTGATGGACATATGCTCATTTCAATAAGACAAAATACAATTGGATTGGTAGGTAATGACCCTCTCATTCATAAGAATAAAGCTCTAGTGGATTATTGCCTGAACCCCAAGGCAGAATACCTCTGCATTAGTCATATCACTATTGATATGCTGTCATCCTTATATTAATGCTCCTGTATAATACTGAATCAATAAGATATTAACAAAGTTTTCATATTTTCTGGTGTTATGAGGAGTTTTTAGAAAACATAATAAAAAGGAGTAACTGAGATAATAACATAAAATCATCTAATTTCAAGTGCATTCATCCACTCAGTATTTACAGAGCACCTACCCAGGAATTCTGATACAACTTTAAGATTTTATATTTATGCTCACAATAGTTAAAACCTAAAACTATGAATAGCTGCACCTATACGTATTCAGTGTGTTATATTTGCATATATATTTTCCACCTCTCAATGTTAAGTCAGGGCTTGAGACATTAATAAAATACATAGTTTATTATATAAATACTTAACTGGACCCCGGTCCAGGACATTAGCTAAAACAAAGGTAATGACATATAGGCATACAACTTCAGAGCAAGAACTTCTTTTGCAAATAATCTGTTTTTTGCTGCTGAAAACCACTCTGTGAAATTGAGTAGGTTTTGTTTTTGTTATTATTATTTCCATTCTAAAGATGAGAAAATGGGAGTTTCAAAGAGATTAAGTGATTCAGCTAAGAACACTAAACATTAACTTAAGAGGAAATAAATCAAGAAGTCTTTCTCATGGCACAATTACCATTACACCATGGAAATGCTTCATTAGTTTCTTTTGTAATAATGGAAAAATCTTCTTGTTTTTATGTTTAAAACATCACACTCTTAGGGCAATATTTCTCCAATGGGATTAGGTGTCAAAAATCATCTGAGTCAGTAAGTCTTAGTAATTTACAGTTAATTCACAGCAACTCGGCCTTTTAGGAATTAATATATCTACATTTTAATATTTGAAAATGAAGGAACACATTAGATTATATTCCCCAGGCTCAGAAAAAAATTCTCTGCAATGGTAGTAAATTGAGGATAATCAGACGGGATTTACACAGGGAGAAAGACTGAAAATAGTGGAAGCAGATAGAATGACAAATTCCACTGACAGTATAAATTTGCCATGGGCATCCCTGCTGTGGAATATACTTTTAAGGGTATATTTATACTCAGCCATCCATCTTGAATTAGAAAACCCATTTTCCTCCAGTTGCTTTTATACTGATGTCAAGCACAAACCCACGTTTCCAAAGATGGATTGCCTTAGTATTAATTCAATGTCAGTCTGATCTTAAGTGTGCATCATGGGAATATTTGAGGATTTAGCGTATCCTCTGGTATATATCTTAGAAGTTCTTTGCCTAGACTTCTGATGCTTTACTAATTTTCGTTGCAATGGAAAACATGCTACAAAACCTGAAAACTAGGATTCCATTCAATACAAAGAAAGAGAAAATGGGTAAAATAGATAATGTTACAGTTTATCAGGTGCTTTGGAGTATTTTCAATTTGTTTTGCTTTTTGCTTTGTTTTATCATCTAGGTGACACAAACCTGCAAATCACTACTGAGGAGGGTACCTTCTTAATTTGCAAAAGAGGAAATTAAAATTCAGTGTTATCAATGACTTATCCCAGAGCATGTGCTGACAAATAGCACAAGGGCAATTAGCTGAGCCCACCCTCAAGGCATGAATAGAATTCTAAAAGTTTGTTTTTTTTGTTTTTTTTTTTTTTTGTCTGGAACTCTGAGCCATGACAATGAGAACACAACTACAAGAAACACATCAGTATTTCTTCCCTTTGGTAAAGTTGAAATTAGTCTGATATGTGCAGAAAATGAGTGGATTTTCCATTCCCTGGTAAAGTGTCTTTATATAAAAAATGAGCTTTAACTAAGAGAAAGTAAGAGAGGGTGACACTGTTCAAAAAGAAATGTAACTCATTACCTGACTTATGTAACTATAACCCCTCTTCACATCACCTTCACAATGAAATTTAAATAATTTCTTTTTAAAGAAAGAATCTCACAGGGACTTTTCTGCCAGGGTTAGCTTTGAACTTTGATTTTCAGATCTCAGTCTCCTGAGTGGCTAGAATTACATGGGTGAGCCACCCATACCTCACGTTTTTGTTGTTTTCTTCAAATAGTGGTACAAATGAGGTATAAATTGAACAGGTCTACTTACATATACAATTCTTTGAGATCTGACTGAACACTTCTATCATTCTCACCCATCCTCTATTCCCCCTCCATCTTCTTATGTTTTCTAGTAGTTTTCACGTGTATACATTGGTTATTGTGATTATAATTGTTTTTCTTTTCTCTTTTCATTTACCCACAGCCATTCAGTTAGCTCCCACTCTCCTAAGTTTAGACATGTTTTAAATTTTTGTTGTTGTTGTTGAATTGACTGTTAATTGTTCAGTTATACCATGGAATCTTACTACTGAGTATACCATCCTCTAATCAGTTTGATCATAGGTATGCTTATGGTCCTTTCTGTGTTTTCACATATGCTTATGAGCCTTTCTTTTCTTTCTGAGCCTGGCATACATGACACAATATGACTTCTAGCTCTATCCATTTCCCTGGAATTGACATTATTTTTCCTGGTATCATATCCTGAGTTGCGATATTTTGGATAAACTTACAAGAGAAGTATCCCACAATCATAGAGGAATTCTATGTTCAGCTTTTTTATGGTATCTCCATAGAAACTTCCATAGTTACTCTAGTTTATATTCTCAGCAAAAACATGAATGATATCCCTCTATCATAAAAATTTGGAGCACCTAGGAATGAAAAGAGTTTACCTTAACACAACAAGGCTATATTATGACAAACTACAGCCAACGTCCTATTAATTGTTGAGAATCTGAAACAATTTTCTCTAAGATAGGGAGCAAGATAATGATGCCTGCACCTGCCATTTCTATTAAATGTAATACTGGAATTATATTACCTATTGATATTCCTGGCAATAATCAAGAGAAAGAAAGGAAAGCTCCAAATATGAAGGGAAGAAGTCAAAATATCCCCATTTGAAGATGATATGATTCTATCCTATCATCATCAGAAAGGACCCTATGGAGTCTACCTAATCTGATAAATACTTTCAGCAAAGTAGCAGTATATAAAGTCAACAGATAGAATATTATGTAGTCATGACTAGGAAGACCTACATAATTCAGCACTAACTTGAATAATAAGCTAAATTGTGCATACATATTTGTATCACATAATAATCAATTATACAGAAAAATACTACTGAAAAGGAGTGTACCAAATTTGTAAATATCCTCAATTTTAAAGTGAGAAAATAATTTCTCTATATAATCCAATATTTTTATAATTGAATTATTTTAGAGAAAAGCTTTAGTTGCAAGATACTTCTTCTAAATGTTCAGTGCTGAACAAAAATGAACATCAATCATAAATAAAACAGTGAAACTTTTATATCATGTATTTGGAAGAATTTAGCATTTTTTTCAGTTGTAAAGGATACAGATGCCTATTAGTCATCACTATGATTTACTTGTCTACATTTGAAGCTTAAATAAGGAAAAGATCTATGGATGGATATGAAGCTGACAAGGAGTGAAGCATACAAAGTTGTTTGTTCTTTCATCAGTTCTTTCACAATGGGGAACAATGTTTCCCTGAATCCCTTTCTCTGTGTTATTTCAGCATAGACTTCATTGGCTGAAAGTGAAATCACAGACTTGAGAAGTAGAAGTGATTTAGCAGCAGTAATCACACTCCAAGAGATGAGAAAGAAAGGAATAGAACAGAGAGAGAAATTGATGGACTCTACTGTGTTTTCCTGCTCAGAATTTTTTCCCCAAGTGTTGGACATGATAACAAATAGTCACCCCAATCCTAATCACCCCAATTTAGATGTGAATTCCAGAAGACAGTGTCAACAAAGAACAAGTGACCTTGTATAAATTTCTTCATCGGCCCCTTTTGTGCTCCATATTGCTACACATGTCTTGTTCCCAGCACTTCCAGCAAAGTCTGACTCATTCTCCTACAGCAGGACTGTAGTGACATTTCTCAAAACCTCTAATTTCCTCCCACCTTTCAAACTCAACTACCACAAATCATGTAAGATCTGATGCCTACAATCAATTCATTGTACCAAAGTAAACTTTGTACCAGGCTGAAAGCAGCTATCAGTACCAGAAGCAGATGGTGCCACACACAATCTAAAATATGTGAGCCAGCAGTAAACAGAGATTATTGGGGCCTGTTACTGACTACAAACGCCAAAAAGATGGGTAATTCCTACTAAACACTGGTGAGCAAAGGATATAACCTAAAAAAAAAAAAAAAACAAAAAAAAAAAAACCTGTCAATTAAATCATGACATATAGTCTAATTTTCTTTTTTGTTGCTGTTGTTGGTGGTGGTGGTGGTTGTGGGACTTGAATTGTAGGCCAGGGTGCTTTCCCTGAGCCTTTTTATCCTAAAGGCTAGTACTCTACTGCTAGAGCCACAAGGCCACTTTTAGTTTTTGAGTGGCTAATTGGAGATAAGAGTCACCCAGGAACTTTCTTGCCCAGGCTAGCTTTGAACTGTTAGCCTAGATCTCAGCTTCCTGAGAGCTACGATTACAGGTATGAGCCACTGGTGCCTGGCTCAATCCTCATTTTTATTGTTATTACAAGTAGTTGTACAAAGGTTTTCAATTTAACATGTCAGTTTATGAATACAGTATATTTTGACCAATGTGACCTTTCTGTAGTTTTCTTCCATTATAGTCTAATTTTCCATGGATAATAGTGCAAAAGGACTTATCCTAAACCACTAGTGAGGGAAATGATTTCTCCAAAAGTGCTATTTACATTTAACTTCCATACTTCCTGTTTCAGTCCTCAAGGAAAGAGGCCTGGAATGTGCATTTTTACAAGGCTATTGATTATTATATTATTAATTAAGCAATTATTATTAGGAAGCTAATTTTAAGGAACGAAGTGATCATAATGGAAATTAAGTAGCATAGCCATTTCTATGTAGCCAAAGACAATGAAAGAAAGATAACTACTACATGAATTTGGTTTCTTTTTCTTTATTTACTGTTATCTTCAAATAGTCATACAGGGTGGTTTCAATTAAACATGGACATTTATGAAATATCACATGAATATGTAGACAAAGTTGAAGAAAATGAACAAAATAGGCTGCCAAATACAGATATTAAATGACATAAAGTCAGATATTCTCTAAATGGTGGTTATTTTATGAGAACACGAAGTTCCAAAAGATAGGAAAAGAAACAAACACTGAAGCAAATAAATTAAATAGATTATTAAAAGAATGGAAACTCAGAGAATGACATAGACATTTTATTTAGAGAAACTGTTTTGAAAATCAAAACGAGATATTTCTTAGGCTAGGACAGAGTTCAAAATGGATTGATCAGTCTTCTTAGATCTGGAAAAAATTTATTCATATAGTTTAATAAAAGTCAATATAATTTCTCAGGGCCTGAAATTGTTATTAACACTGGGGAAAAACAGTGACTCTGTTTAAAGCATGTTTTATGATATCTACATACTTCACAACATATTCCTCCTGGGTTGCTGAAATTTCTTTTTGGCTAGGCTATTGATGACTTAAATGTTTGTTGCAATGTATTTCATAAATGGGATTTGTACCAACAATCAGCTGGTTTTAAGAAAATTACCCTTGACATTGTGAGAGGTGGAGCTCTCCTAATCTGTTGAAGGCTAGAGTATAAACTGATAATTTTCAAAGAGACTGTTTTGCTTCAAGATTGTAACCGAAACTTTGCCTATATTTCTAGCTCACCTGACTAATCAGTTTTTAGATGAAACTGCATAGGTTAATAGCTTTTCAATCTACTACGCAATTGATTGAGTTTTGACTTATCAGGCTCACAATCATATGTGAGAGTTCCCTAAAAGAACTGTCTTCGTATTTTCATACACACATATATACATATATGTATATACACACATATATAATGTACATATAATAGATACCTATGTATATACATATATAATGTACATATAATGTATATACATATGTATCTTCTTATGCACACATATAAAACCTATAAACCTATAAAGAGACACACACATCTATTTGTCACTATAGTACTGCTGTAGAAGAATGAGTCAGACTTTGCTGACTTTGCTGGGAACAAGACATGTGTAGCAATATGGAGCACAAAAGGAACGATGAAGAAATTTATACAAGGTCACTTGTTCTTTGTTAATACTGTCTTCTGGAATTCACATCTAAACGGAGGTGATAAGGATTGGGGTGACTATTTGTTATCATGGCCAACACTTGGGGGAAAAAAATCTGTGTAGGAAAACACGGTAGAGCCCATCAATTTCTCTCTGTTCAATTCCTTTCTCTCTCATCTCTTGGAGTGTGATGACTGCTGCTAAATCACTTCTACTTCTCAAGTCTGTGATTTCACATTCAGCCAATGAAGTCTATGCTGAAATCACACAAAGAAAGGGATTCTGGGAAACATTGTTCTCCATTGTGAAAGAACTGATGACTTCTCCTTGCTGCACATCTTATTAAATAAGCCTCTGAGAGTGGCTTGACCATATCAATGCAATGATGGTAATATTTGGGGGGACTTCAAAGGCTAATAAGGCCTAAAATTTCCACCTGGGTCTCTCCTGGGCCTTCTTTTGGAATCCTTGCTCTTCCCATTGGGAGTGTGGGAAGTTATCTAATCAATGTCATAGCTCAATACTGGCTGGCCAGCCCCAGTGTCAATCCTGGAGGTCCAGGTGACCACAGCCTCATGAGACCAGGAATGAGAATAACCCTGGTGATCCCACTGGACAAAGAATCAGTAACCGTGTAAAGGTCAAGCCTACTAAATTTGCGGATCATGTTCTATATCTAACTAGACTGAAAGGAAATGTTTCAAACAGTGCAAAGTGGAAGAGACATGGACTCGATCATTCTTCCTGAAATAAGATAATGCAGATAAACCATTCAGGACTTAGAGACCAAAGTCCCAGACCTCTGTTAGTCTTGGTTTTATTTGAATTTTGTTTCTTCTGAGAATGAAAATGTAAACCTGAATGTTACCCATAGCATTTTTCTAGATGATGAGTTTTCTCACCAAGAGATCTATAGTCTTCCATACTACTCACAGAAAACTCTCTCTAGTTAAAAGTGAACACAAGGGTATAGCTATTGGGCTCTTGTGATCCTCTGCTGTGGCTTGCCTAAACCTGTACTAATTATTCCCAATAATGGAGACAAGAGCCCAATAGCTATACACTTATTATCACATAAGATGATGCTAAGTGAAATGAACTCCATGTTATGGAAACTATTGTTATATCACAGTTGTAACTACTTTCAACTTCCCATGTGTATCTGTAGCTTCTATTATTGAGGATGTTCTTGTAACACCTTCCTGTGGTTGTACCTACACTATCTCTGTAATCTTATCTGAGTATATTGGAAACCATGTATACTGGTATTAGAACTAGGAAATTGAAAGGGAATACCAAAATTGAGAGACACAGGGTAAAAAAAGAAAAACAACTACAAGAGCAATACTTGCAAAACTGTTTGGTGTAAGTGAACTGAACACCGCCTGGGGGGAAAGGGAAAGGGGGAAGAGGGAGGGGGCTTATGAGGGACGAGGTAACAAACAGTACAAGAAATGTATCCAGGGCTGGGGATATAGCCTAGTGGCAAGAGTGCCTGCCTCGGATACACGAGGCCCTAGGTTCGATTCCCCAGCACCACATATACAGAAAACGGCCAGAGGCGGCGCTGTGGCTCAAGTGGCAGAGTGCTAGCCTTGAGCGGGAAGAAGCCAGGGACAGTGCTCGGCTGAGTCCAAGGCCCAGGACTGGCCAAAAAAAAAAGAAATGTATCCAATGCCTAACGTATGAAACTGTAACCTCTCTGTACATCAGTTTGATAATAAAAATTTGGGAAAAAAAAAAGTGAACACAAGGGAAAATTTATAGGGCATCCTATTCTTTAACCAACTTATTTTTCTAAGTACCAAAAGCCATTACGTATATTTTTAAATAGTTTAAGCAGAATAACATTATTATTTATATATAGAAAATTACAAATTTTGAAGAAGATATGCATTTTCTGTCTTTCTAAAAACAAAACTAACACACATTTTTTTTAGGGAAAAATGACTTTAGCAGAAGAGAATCTGAGCCTGGTTATTTGAGGGGCCACACTGATTAGATCGACATTCTCTAAAACATGACTTAGAATGAAAAGTCAGGCAGGATGGAACCAGGTGGGTTTTGAAAACAAGAGGAAGTTTTGAATTTGTTTTTAGAAATAACAATGTTGTTTATGTGTGTGCGTGATACTGGCATTTAAACTCAGGGTTTCACACATGCTAGGCAAGGGGTTTCGCTCTTGAGCCACTTTCCCAGCTAGACAACAATATTTTCATGTGGTTTATATGGAGAAAAGAGAGAGGAGAGAAGAAAGAAAGGGAAATTGGCAGAAGGAGTGATAGACAGACAAACGTGAAGTAAAGGATACTCTAAAATGTAAATTAAGATAGTTTTGCATTTGCATATGATTTAATAACTGCAGTTAAATGGAAAGAAAATCATGATTCACACAACTAGGACTGTGTGGCTCCAGTTTCTAAAACCTAACTCAAGTATGTAATATCAAGGATTACCAGCACTGACACCCTTTTTCATGGGGAAGAGTCTACATAATATTTTTTAAAGTAAGATTGTGTGTGTGTGTGTGTGTGTGTGCGCACATGCGTGTATGTGTGCACGTAGCATTTGTGCTGGTACTGGGACTTGAACTCAAGGCCCTGGCACTGTCCCTGAGTTTTCTCACTCAAAACTAGTGTTACATCACCTAGGTCATAGTTCCACTTCTGGTTTTTCGATGGTTAGTTGGAGTTAGTCTCACAGACTTTCTTGCCCTGGCTGGCTTCAAACTGCCATCCTTAGATCTCAGCCTCCTGAGTAGCAAGGATTACAAGTGTGAGACAATGACACCTGGTATCACACACACACACACACACACACATGTATCTATATGTCTTTCCCCATGTGTATACATATACGTGTGTACGTATGTATGTATGTGTGTATATATATACACATATATGTCATGCCTAATGTATCTCTCTCCAAAGTTCATACATTAAGAAGTATATAATTCCCCCTACTCATATCAGTGCTAGAAAATGATTTAGTCTGATTCTAAGGATATATAGAATTCATGACACTTCTCTTTAAGATTTAATCTGTATAGTATAACTGACTCTGTAAGGACCAACTTCACTGAAAGAGAGTTTAAGCTTTAAATTTTTAACTTAAGCCAGTAGCTCAGGGACAGTGTCCAGGCCCTGAATCAAGCCCCAGGACTGGAGAGAAAGAAAATCCATGTCACAAGAAATATGAGACGTTTCTATGTTATTTCCTCTTTAATCTGTTCATAAGAAGTAAGGTTGCCTTCTGTCCAAAATAAAAAAAGTCTCATCCTCCCTTACCATCATATTAATGCATAATGATTAAGGGTGATTTAATTCAACAAACTCTCTTTTTTCCCTTCTCTGGGTTTATTTCCTTTCCTTTCTATTATTTTTTCAGAGTTACTTACTATCAGGGTTTTAACTCAGGGCCTTATGCATTTTCAGTTTGCTTGGTCAGCTAGAGCTGTACCACTTGAATCATACTTCTAGTCAGGCCTTTTGCAGGTTATTTTGGAGATGGGATCTCAAGCACTTTTCTTCTCTGAGATGATTTTGACCTGGAATACTCTGGGTCTCACTAGGATTACAGGTGTGAGCCATTAGCACTTGGCCGAGTTCTTTCTTTTATATGTTAGTTCACCATCTCCAAATACAAAGAATATTACATCATTAGGTATTTGTGCAGTGACATTCCAGAGTTATGTGACAGACAAATTTTTTTTAATCCATTCTAAGATCTTCTGTTGAAAACAGCAAATATTTCCTCAATTTTTATTTCCTTTCAAAACTTTCAACACTGAAAAGAATCCTACTCAGCATGAAAAACAATTTACAACAATGCACTCCTCCCAAAAAAATCATTTTAAAGCAAAATATCCTGTTGAAAATAGTATGAGGCTTTCATCTTGTCCAGTGACCCCTGAATCTATTTCTCAGATGTTTTGTATATGAATACTGTTTGAACTGTGTCATTCTAAAGGGCAATTAATACCTTTATGCCATGAATTTGGTAGCCATGCAGTTGCTCTTCATTCCTCATTCCCAACCAACTTTATAGATTAGTAGTGCAATATTGGATTTTGTTTTGTTTGGTTTTGTTTTTATTGCCAGTCCTGGGGCTTGAACTCAGGGCCTGAGCACTGTCCCTGGTTTCTTTTTGCTCAAGGCTAACACTCTGCCATTAGAGCCATAGTGCCACTTCCGGCTTTTTCTATGTATGTGGTACTGAGGAATCGAACCCAGGGCTTCATGTATACGAGGCGAGCACTTTACCAGTAGACCATATTCCCAGCCCCACAATATTGGATTTTTAATGAACTTAAAAAGTGCATTTCCGCTTTTGTAGATATGCTTTCTTAAAGGTTGGATCATTTGGCATTAGAATGACATCAAGAAATTCATCGTAGAAAAATTTTGTGAGGCCATAGGGATATACACTATGAAGAACATCTATAATTTTAGATGTCTTCACAGTCACCATCACACCACATAACACTAGACCATCTCTTCAGAGCTTGTTTTTGGATCAAAGACCCAAGGCAGTATTTAGAACAACAGATTTAAGCCAATCTAATCAGGTTTAAAGATTTAGAGGACAAAGAGACTTGTTTAATTGAGCACGATAAACAGGCCTTTTTCTCTGCCATTTGATATGCTTTGTTCACCATATTGTAGCTATCTAGCTATGTAAATTATCTGTTTGTCTATTTATTAGCTATTTTTCTGTCATCTTATGTAGCAAAAAAAAAAAAGAGAAAATAAGCCAGGAACTGCTCCATTATGAGAAGCGGCAACTGTGTTCAAAAAACGAAGCAGTCAAAAAGTTAGAAGCCAAGCAATAGGTAAGAACTAGGTCAATTATACCTCAAGGCCTTGTACTAAAAAGGCCAGAGAGTCTTCTAGGCTCATTTGAGTCAGAGTGCCTACGACTATTCAGGCCAAAGCCTGAAACACAAAGGGAGCTTATGGGTTTCCATCTTACAGCTCTAATGTACCCTGTCACTGGCCAGTATTCAAAAATCTTGAGATATTTATCTTGACCATCTAATAAAGGACAACCCCTGAATGTTACTGTCATATATCCTAGACAACCAAATTCAGTGCTGATTCCACATAAATTAGATCACCAAGTGGCACTACTTGGAGAGGTTATACAACTTGTGCATATAGATCGCATGACAATTTTCAAAAATACAAAGAAAATGTGCTGGATTTAAGAGGAGTCAAAAAAGGAAGTACACACTTGGTTGCATGGTTCAACTGGCAGAGTGTCAGCCTTGAGCCAAAAAGCCAAACTAGAGCACAAGGCCCTGAATTCAAGCCCCAGTAACCAGCACACAGACACACAGACACACAAACACATGCACACACACACACACACACACACACACACACACACACACACTTGAAAAGTAGAAGTATAAATCAAAAAGAAAATCATTCTTTTTTGAGGTGCTTTCCCTTAGCTCTTTTACTGAAGGCTAGAGCTCTACCACTTTGAGCCTCAATGCCATTTCTAGTTTTAATTGGAAATAAGCGTCTCATGGACTTTTCTGGTGGGGCTGGCTTTGAACTGCCATCTTCTACTCAGTCTCCTGAGTAGCTAGGATTGCAAGCATGAGCCCAGCACATGATTAAAAGTATTCTTAAAACTAATACCTTAATATCAAAACTATGTTTGAAGACCCAAAATTCATCAAGACTATGCTATTCTTTGTGCTGTTAAGTGCTATTAGCATCTTTCTCAAACTTTCCAGCTTTTCTTTATGGTTTTCCATTCTTTCTTGTCTTTTCTCTTGTTCTGTCATCAGTCTTGGGACAACTGAAGCACTTCTCTCTAAGCATCATCTGCCTTCTCCCTTCCAGCAGCTGGCCGTAATTGTGACCATCACCTTATTCCTAAATACATATCGCTCAACTGGATAATTGTGGAGTTAATGGTCTCCCCAATCCCCACTAAGCAACTGGAAACAAGGATTGTATTTCATTCAAAATTCATTCCTAGCACCTAGCCAAAATAATAGAAAGCATTAACTAAAAGGCATGTGTAATTAGACTTAGAAAAACATTCTGCCTAAGAATGAATGGATCATGCTAATTCAATCCATACAATAAAATTAAAGTTTCAATTCATTTTATGATCTAGGTTATAAATTACACTAAGCATCTGAAATGTTTGCTGATCCAGTAATAAAGACATAGGAGCCTAGGTTGTCTTCTTTCACATCAATCCAAGATATCCTTTTAATCCTTTAAAGCATGAAAAGATAGAGTGCCATGGGATGATAAGGTCCACTATGACCTCCCTCGATTAAAATTCACTTAGGAAGAAAATTTAAAAAACAAAACAATGGCATACACTACTTGGCATATGTGTACATATGTATCTGAATAGCTCTCATACCTCAGCCATCTTCCCTTAAATAAAAATACATCAACATCATTCCTGATCCTCACTAGCCACTTCAGAAATGATGGTGGTTTTAAAGCAACATTTTATGATCTGAGTCTTTTGCTATTTATGAGAATCTTACCCATGAATGCTGAAGAGTTAATACCAGCCAAGTATATTCTCCTGAACTGTGTATGACTAGGGAAAAATAAATGCCTATTATATCATTCAAATTTCTCATTTCATTGATCATTTATGTGGTCTTGTTCTGGAATTATCTATTTCTACCTAAATTATAAAATGCATGCATACACATTTCTACACACATAAACCCACATGTGTGCACACACACACACACACACACACACACACACACACACATCACCCAGAAATGGGAGCTATTCTAAAAGAAGACAAGTAAGATTCCTTCAAATTCCACAGGAATTATTTGGCTTCGGTGCTATTTATTTGGCTTTAAAGCCAAATAAATCATCTCAACAAACCCCCCAAAACAGCAAGTGACAAATTTCTTTGCAATAAAATGTGAATGGCCATTCACTTCTCATTTACAACTCTACTCATTTGTGAGTAACTTCCCAACTTAAAGCATAGAGTAATGGCACAAAGTAACATTCTCAGCTCTCACCCTAGCACTCCAGGTCATGCAGATCCCCTAGCTGGCATCGGAGCCCAATCTGTGGAATCCATTTCATCATCTCCAGGATTAGGTCCAATAGGGTAAAAGGTTGACAAGGCCTTAAAACAAAAGACTTAACTTACAGTCCATTTTAAAGCCTCTGATATTGATTTTTTTTCTTTTTAAAAGCTTCTTTTGAAAGTCTTCATCATCAAATAAATCAGAGCAATCTCTATTTGCTATCCACTTTTCTTCCTCCATGGATTGTCTTCTGGGTACATTATTTCCTCTCATTTGATTGGATGTGTGGGGGCAGTTCAGGGCTACTGGGATGATTACCTCTTCATCTTCAATGAAACTCCCAAATGTCAGATATTTTCATTGATTTCCTAGAACCCCCCAGGGAGGAAGTGTTGAAAGCTGGACCTCAACCTGGAATCCCTGTAGCTAGCCCATAAATTCGCACAGCCCTTTGTTTCTACATATCTAAGTGTATTTTTTGATCACTTAAAGTGTTAAATGGTATATAAAAATAAGGCTGTGGCAGCATAACCTTTATCTTTGATGTCCACACTTACTCATATCTTGCCTTAAGCACCTAATTTAGTTTTGATTGGGGCTCAGGCCTGGGAAAATTTTGGGTTCGCTTATGTTTAGGACTACTTAGCCATTGAGTTTAACACTTCCTATTTGATGACTCTGGGCCCAGTCACTTTTCTCTTGATTGCATTGTTATGGGGGGAAAAGCCACATATATTTATATGTACCCAGGGACTTCAGTAATGGGCCTATAAAAATTAAATAAAGAATTTTTTTTAATCAAAATACACCACCTGACATCAGAGTCACCAGAATTTTCATTTAAAATTGGAGCACATCGCTGAAAAACTTGATTGCCATTGTAACCTCGCTGGTTTCTAAATGAATTCTGTTAATGCTCTGCTGTTTGATAGAAGTGGCTACTGGCATATATCCTTAGAAGGACCTTTTTGTATAAAGAATGAAAAATCTCCATATATATGTGTGTATATATATATATATATAATTTTTTTAAAAAGAGCCTACTGTTTCTCCAAGAAATAGTGCCAAAGCAAAAGGACAGTTATTTTCCTTTGTTGTGAAGGGCACCATGGTCATGTGAGTGCCATAAAAAAGAATAACATATCTTCAAGAGGAGAAAAAGAGGGGCTGGGAATATGGCCTAGTGGCAAGAGTGCTTGCCTCCTACACATGAAGCTCTGGGTTCGATTCCCCAGCACCACATATCTGGAAAACGGCCAGAAGGGGCACTGTGGCTCAGGTGGCAGAGTGCTAGCCTTGAGCGGGAAGAAGCCAGGGACAGTGCTCAGGCCCTGAGTCCAAGGCCCAGGACTGGCCAAAAAAAAAAAAAAGAGGAGAAAAAGTCTCTTTGCAGTGTAAGCTGTAGGTCCTTTTCCAAGGTGAATAAAATCCACACAAAGGCCTGGAAGGAGGGATGTTCCAGATTCTCTTTTGGGCATTTGCTGAGTTAGCCAAAGTCTGCACTGAGGCTATAGATCACTTTGGCACCATTAAGAAATTACAGGGCATCACATGGCCTTGTAGGAATTAATCACGGCTTACCAGCATGTGCTCCTGTGTTTATGAAGTCATTTGGAGTATCTGCATGTAAGCACTGGCTCGGTGAGTCAAGTATCTGCAGGTAATGAACCATGGCATTGTGTTATGGCCAAGCTAGAGAGTGTTCCAATTGGCAATTAATATGCTAGCAGCAAAATGTATTTCTTTCTTGGGCAAGTTGAAGCTATCATTTGATACATTTTATAAACCAGAGAGACAGCCTATTTATATCATATTTTGCCAGTACAGGTCTTCACAAGGAGGGGACAGAGTAATGTCAAAGATAAAAACTCTGGCACGGTACAGCAAGTAATTCTTTAAAGGCACACCTCATAGAGCCTCATGCCTGTATTTTCCTTCGGGGACCCCTCACAATATTAGCTAAAGAAGAATATATATTAAACTCCAGTTTCAAGTATTTGCCATCAATAAAATAGAACTGCAAGTTATGGTCTACTGATGATTTAACTGCCCTATTTTTTCTTTTTTGGTGGAGAGGTAAAAAGGAAAAAGAAATAAAATGAAATGAAGCAAAAGGAAAATAAAAGAGAAGGAAAGAATTGGAGATAAATATACTCATACTTTACAAAATTAGGCAGTAGCTGGCTAATGTTTAGTAGTCTTACTACTGTGAGAACAAATAAGGGAGTCATTTCCTTGGTTCCTCAAATATTCTATAATATTTCACTCATAAATATTTATTGTACTGGTAGGCTCCAGATCATATATTCAAGCATCAATTAGCCTCCCAATAAAAGATAAGATTTAGATATGAGAGGATAAGGCTGAGGAGGGAAGGGGAAGTGCTGATAATTCATTTCTAGTTCAAGTTGTTTGTCATTATTATATCTCATTTTTAAAATGTTGAAGAAGTTTTTAAATGGATACTTTTGGAGTTTATATTTAACAACCCTCCCAGAAGGAGGGCCCTCCACTTACACTAGAATTCTTGTATGAGCACTAATCAAATCTTTGAGGGTTTTCTGTAGCTGAAGCAATGAACATTGTTCCCTTCTCTGGTTTTAAACTTGTAGTGATAAAAGAGGCAAACAGATCAGAAATAATAAATTCATTTCCCCCTCTCCCCTCTTCAACTGCCATGAATTCTCACTTTTCCAAATAATCAGAATACAGTCTCATATGTTCCTATTTCAGGAATACTTGAAATCATCACCTTCAAATTACATAGGATTATTTTCTCCCATTCTTAATACAATTTACCTTTATCATGCTAGATTAGAATACATTTAAAATCACTAGCAACTATAAAAATATTCATTTTTTTTCTATTGTAGGATTTTAGTTTTCAGCTGTCATTAATTGTTTGGAAAATTTTCCTGGCTTTAAAAACATTAAGAATCCCAAAGTATCTGTACAAATTCTTTTTTGCATTGACTTTTTCATCATGATCTTGGTATATGATGGTTATATTACAACAATTACAGGGGTTAGTGTGCGAAAGGCATGCCAGAAAATGGTATCAAACACGGGTGCATTGGCCTTTTCGGAAAGCAAGTATCGAATTAGAGTTGGAATTTTCTCCATAGCTAGCCACACAGAGAGAAAGCTAGGGTAGGGTAAGGGAAAGGAGAGTAAAGAAGAAGAAAGAGAAGAGGGAAGGAAAAGAAAGGGGATGGGGAGGTCATAAAGGGGACAAGAGGGGAAGAGAGAAGCAGAGAGGAGAGGTGAGCCCTTTTGATGAGTGAGATCTTGGAACATCCAGGTCTACAAAAAGAGTTTATAAAATGTATGGTCTAGCTTATCTAAACTCTTTTGTCACCTTTATGCCCCCAAGATATAGGATCTCTTAACAATGACCATATATCCATTAGATCAAAGGTGAAAATATAATAGTATCCATTCTTCCTTTTGAATAAAACCATTGTTCTCCTCTTGATAGCTCCTAATGCCCTCTTTGCTATCCAAAGGTAGTAAGTCAACCCTGAAACATTTTTGGAAGCAAAGTTAGAGGGAAATTATTTCCTCGTGCTATTGAGACCCACTTCTTGCCAAGAACTTTTGCTGCAAATCAAGGAAGCGACTTTCCATGTGGTCATTTCATGCTTCAGTTCTACTGAATTTTCTTTGCTCTTTGAACCCTAATTTGGAATTGAAATTCCATTTTCTTGTATTAGGAATGTGAGGGAAGACTATCTGGATAGGTATTTGTGTTTAAATGTGAGTCCTCCAGAGTTGTTCAGTACTTTGGTCTTGGATGTACTAATGCCAAAGTGGAACGGCGTGTCTGTCACATCTTAAATCAGAGTCATTTTCATTCCTTGCCTTCCAGACTTGACTGGCTGGAATGTAATCGTGTCTGCTGAAGCCAAAGGTGTGACCACTGTGTTATGATCTGCATTTCAGCTCTAAACCCCTCTGGCCTAACAAATAGTTGGGGAAATTTCTATCTAGCAGTCTGTGAAAGTGAGTCCTGGCTATTCTACCTGCTCTTCCTGCAGCTGTGCAGCCTAGATCCAGAACGTTCTAGAAACCTCTACTAATGCTACTGTTCCACTACATTCTTGTGCAATGCAAGGGTAAATAAAAGTTACATGCCTATCAGAAAATCAAGAGCTCCAGAATAAACTAAAGTTCCTTCATCATCTTTAATTGTCACTTGCTATGGATGTCAAACTGACAGACTAGCAGAATCTAATTTCCTTGTTTGATTCACCATGAAATTAAACTGAACTGACAATTTTTATTTTCACCTGGCAAATTCATCCCACACTATTTAAATCTAGCTAATCAAGTACAGTTATCGGCTGCATGCACTCATCTCTCGTACCACACCTCTCATTTGCAGCCTCCCACTTCCTGGACTCCCTCTGACAGCCGTGTGTTGGATTACATTTACAGTTTTAGAAGGTGTAAAGGAATGCATGAACATAGTTAGCCAGAGTGCCAGCAAATGTATCATGTCACAAAATTACTACTGACTGAAAGATGAAGAAAAAAAGAAGTAAAAATAAGTGAAAAACAAAACCTTCAGACTGAAACATTGTTCAAAAACTCAACTAGGCAGATGGTTTAGTAAGGCCAATGCTCAGCAGAGTTGAAAATATAAATCTGAAGTTAACCAAGTTTTAGGGACTAAAAGAAACATGTTTACCCTCTCTGAAAAACAACAATATATTCAATATATTTCATATTGTAATAGGGAATTCTGGCTGTGCATTTGAGGAAACAGAGCATTGGACAGTATGGGATTAGCCACCATGACATGAAATGCAATTTGAACTTTCAAAGGCAAAGGAGACGCCATATCCTAAAATCGTACGAAGTGTCAGAGCAAGGATGTGTGCTGTACTAGGGCACCAAAAGATGAGAAGATTGACCACTTAACTATGCCTTGGTACCAGAATCCCTGAAGAGGCATCTTCAAGGAACAGAAGTGAATGATGGATCTAGTTTGTCCCCTGAATCCACTCAAACATAGGTACATTTTTAAAAAAGATTTTCTGTATGCTGGCTACTGTGTTAACACTTTAGAGATGTCATCATCATCACACCATCTGGCCTGGCTTCTTTGGCCCTTCTGGGAGAAATCATTAAATTAAAAACTCTAGGCTGTTCACTCTTCAAGAAATGCCTGGAAATTGCTCTTGTGACAAGCTTCTCAAGAACAAATAAGCACCTGCAAGTAGAAGCTCCCACACTGTAACTTTAAAGCTTCCATTTTAAATTGCTGATTATTTTTGTTGCTCCAATTATCTTAATATATGGAAATGATAAAACATATTACATATATATGTATATTTCTCTTTAGAATAAGTCAAGAAAACTTATTCATAACATCTTAGTAATGCTGGCTTGGAAAAAGACTTGTTGAGTTTCTATTTCCAGCAAAGTTCTCTAAAATTATTTTTGCATTTACTATTTAACCTAGGTCTCCTTTGAGCCATACCAAAAATATTCTTCAAGTCATACTTTCTTGCAACAGGGAGTAAAAATATTTAAATTTACTTACATAATTTGAATTCTGGAAGAGGACACTATTATTCTCACTTGACAGAGTGAAAGGTTAAGGCCCAAAGAGATTGTATAACACACCCTCCTCCACATACCTGATAGGTGATAACGCAAGGGTTAGAAAGTTATTCAGTCTGGAATTAAAAGCTATTTTCTCGGTTATTATATTTTCCTCACTTAGACTAAAGGGTAAAACTTACTGATTAATATTGATGTTCTAAGTTGAAGGGCTATTACCTTACTTAAACTGGTACAGAACAAATCAAACAATAATACGTTGACCTAAAATATGAAGTGTGTGGCATGAAGTGTATATCCCATGTTAAGAAATTCATTTAGACGTTTCCTTTCATAAACCACATCTTCTCCATTGCCAATAGTCTTAAAAACATTCACAGTCAACCAGTCTCATTTATTCAGACTTTGTGATTACCTATAGCTAATCTTACTGAAAAGAGCAGTTATGCAGTAAATTTGAGCTCTGAAGTCTTTTGAAAAATATTATCTATAAGTAGTTGTACTAAGGAGTTGCTAGTACTAAGGAGTATGCACCGAAGCAGTTTATGAGCATAGTTCATCTTGATCAATATCACCCCTCTCAACATTCTCACCCACCCCTCCCAACCCACCCTTTCCTATACTTAATTTAATTTTAGATTACGTATTAAATTTTTTTTTGCAATTTAACCAAGTCTTAAATCTGTGTTTTTGCATAGCATGTATGATAATTTCTAACTTCCTCCGAGAAAACAAGATGTAATGAGCTGAAGGAAAACCAAGTGACCCAACCTTAAGTACCCCATTTAGAATAAAGCAAGTATGTATGCTGAATTAAAATGGGTAAATGGAGACAACCTTACAGGAGGCACCACTGAGACATGCAGGAGACACAGTGGAACAGATGTCAGGAAGAGGAGCAGATGAGGAGAACTAGAAGAAGTGGAGACCATGAAGCAGCAAAAGAGAGGTTGTCAGAATGAATTGGAGACAATGAGCAAGGGGAAAGGGATTTGCAAAAGAACGAAAGGATGACATTGAGCAAGATGCATTGTATTCATGAACATCTTAAGTGGCAATTCCTTTGTACAACTACATAAAGATTAAAGAAAGAACAAAATAATCTTTAAATAAATTACTTTCTATTTGGGAGGAAAAAATAGTAAAGGACAAACAAGAGCAAGGCAGAAGGAATTTCAGATCATGCACTGTGAATGAAATACAAGAAGAGGGCTTTAGCAGAATATTCCCTGGAAAAGAAAAGTCACTTCCTAGAAGAAACAAGCAGTCCTTTACTACAGATGTAAGTGTGGGTAGGAGGTGAATCCAAGAACTACCTCCTAAAATACCTACATGCTAAGTTGTTCATACTATTTTCTGATCCATATATATGTATATGTACATGTATATATACATCTGTAATATTATATGTACAATTTATATATTACATATATGGATATATGTTGGATATGAAATTCTGAAAGACCTTTAGAATAAATATTTGAGGGGAAAAAAATCTCTGCTTTTTCCATCAGAGATGCTGATATATAAGTACTCTGTCACTTCCTCCTATCTTTCTGTTCCCCTCTCAAGTTAAAACCTTATGAAAATGCACTTTGTATCCAGTTCAGTGTATTTACAATCCTAATAAAAATGGAAACAAGTTCAAGCAATATCCAAAAAGCAAAATGTGTACTGAAAGGCAAGAGAAATTAGATGATCTACTGTATGTTCTAACAGATAAAAACTGCACCTAGAAAAAAACTCAGCCTTCTTCCAATATACCTTATGGAAACACCAGAGAATGTTCCATGAGCAGCAATGATAGGCAGAACAACAATGTAGTTTGAAAACAGAGTCAAGGAAGTCAGGGTAGGAATGCTACCAGGGATGATGTTAAATTAAGAAACCAAAGGAACTTACTCTGGAGAACCTGGAGAAACGAGTGCAATAGAGATGATTGTTTGGCATTCCAAAGGTAAATCTTGGTATTAAAGAAGCAAATAGAGCTGAGTACAAGTGGCACACACCTGTAAACTTAGATTCTCAGGGCCTGAGAGCTGAGTAACAAAACCAGCCCAAGAAGGAAAGTCCAGGAGATTGTTATTTCCAAAAAACTAGCAAAAGAGCCCGATGTGCAGGTGTGGCTCAATGTAGAATGATAAAATACTACCCTTTATCAAAAAGCTCAAGGACAACACCCAGGCCCTGAGTTCAAGATTAAGGACATATCATTGTGTGCACAGTGAGAACAATGGAAGAAACCATCCACCATGTGGCCAAGATGGCACTGGTTAGACCCAGTATCCTTATTTCAATATAACCATATAAAATGATGCTTATTGAAATGGAAACAAGAGGCTTTTGTTATTGTACTGTTTGCAATTATTTGTTTTTTCTTTGTTTCTTTTTTCCTTTGGTTCAATTTCTTTGGTCACTGTTTCTTATTTCTGTACCCTTTGTCTTCTACATAAGTTTTTGTGATTGGGGAAGTGAAAGGGGAATCACAGAAACAGTGGGAGAAAGAGTGAACCAATGCAACAGTGATACTCATTGGACACTATGTTGGAAATGAACTTTATGACTTAAGGGTGGGGGAGGTTGGGAGGGAGAAAAGTGGGAGAAAATGAGGGGAAAGGGTAGCACTTTTCAAAGAGAAATGTACACATTACGTGACTTATGTAACTGTAACCCTTCTATTCATCACCTTTATAACATTTAACTTAAAAAATAAAGATTCCAGTCACATGTCATATTGAAGCAGTGTAGATAGAGATGAGAGAGAGAGAAAGAGAGAGAGAGGACTGTGATGGCTAGACACTGATGCAATCAAAAAGCCCTATTACAGCAAGACACTAGAATACAAATCAATGGCATCAACATGACTTTGCTTCAGTTCAGTAACATCTTCATTCATTAGCTTTGCAGAATCAGGTGTTCTCATCAAACATCTGATTCCATACTCCATTTAAAACTTGTATATAAGGTTAGAAGAGTAAACTTTATTCTGGGGCAAAAAAAAAAAATCTCAACCCATTTTGAATTCTTTTCCTCATCCTAACTTATGCTAACTTATGAATAAGTGCCCCTCCATGCATGTTTATCCATAAGATACTATTCAAAGTTCCTCATGGTGTGCCTGTCTCTCTTGCGAAGCCTACATTCTCCCCTTGAATGGGAACTTTTGTTCTACCGTAAAATTTTATTCCAATTTCTTACTTTGTCTCCTTTCTGAATTATTCCTCTGGTGACGACAAGAACCTGCCTCACAAGCTCCCCAGCAACATCACTAAGTTAGGTAATTAATTTAAGTACCTCTTTAAGTGCTCTATTTCCAAATGCAGATGTTTTCTGAGGTCCTAGGGGTGAGCATTATTCACAAATAAATCTTGGAGAATATAACTCAGCCTTCAACACTGCTAAGGCTTTTGGCTATGGTGACTCCTGCAGACACATTCTATCCATGTTCCATGTTCCTGTCACAGTGAACCCCACACATTACACATTGGAGGAGGGGAAATAGGGCTTCATGCCAACTGCTCAGCTAGATAGTTTGAAAGTACTTCCCTATGCTCTTTCAAATTCTGTTAGAATCAATTGTCAATTACACTTTATCGACAATTCACAATGAAGATAAATTTAGATGAAGGCTCAGTATACTAAAGAGAAAAGTGGGTGGGTGAGGACCCCAAGCCTGAGACATGACGCTGACTCTTCTTAAACAACTTTCATGAGATAACAGGACAAACTAGAGGTGAAATGAAGGGACATTTAGTTCTTGATGGCTTTCTTTATCTAGTATAAAACACTTTCTTTCTGTACAGGGCAATATTCTTTTCAAATATGAGAGGCCAGTTTTAGACAATCCAGAATTTGAAGTCTATAATTCAAACTTCTGAGCTAGCAGAATAGATTTGGCTTCGGTGAAACCAGATATCTATTTGAAGCTTCGTGTCTTCTTTTACACTAAAGTGCTTGCCTTTTGGATTCAATCAGATGGCATTGTGGCTCTTTCTACCTTTGGGATATTTCCTCTCCATTCAATTAGTTCTGTGCTATGGGCAAGGAGTCTATCCAGTCACCCTAGTCATTGAGAAATGCCATTTCATTTGCATTAAGTAGAAGTAAGTGCTTAAGGTGATCAGTTTGGATGAGCTCCATCCAAATTGGAATACTGCAAGTTTTATGGGCAGGATTTTATTTTACTCCATTTCCTTTATAGAGAACACCCCAACCTGCTCTGATTCTTTGCTCATTAACAGCATAAATCATGCAAAATGTTAAGAAGTCACTGCCGCAATGGTATTTGATAGAGAATTTAAATTAGACCACAGAGAAAAATGACAGTACTCCTCAGAGGCAGTATGATTCATTTCCCAGTACCAAACCAGAAGCTGCAAAGGCAGTGGAATTTTATAATGAAGCAAGTATTGCCTCAGGCCCTCACACAACTCTGAAAACATTCTGAACAAAACTGACCACAATAAATCAGGAAAGCCTTATTCAGAACACTTTCAGAAGCTGGCTTCACATCCATCTTTATACATAGAGATAGGTGGCCCTTTCTCTGGGTTTCTCTCATGTGTTGATTTGGGTCTTACTGTTCTCTGTGTCTCCTGCCATCTTCTCTGTCTTTTACCATTGTTTCCATTTCACTTTTCTCTCACTATCTCTTTCTTGGCCTTTGTATCTCTTTCTTTATTCCTATCATGTTTTACACTTTCTTTGCCAGGACTCTCTCTTTTAACATGTGACTCTTTCCACTCTATCACATAGTGAAACACAAACATACATTTCAGAAGATTGCTTATAGCAATACAAATTTGAATAGTTCCCTTTTGGTAGAGAATACACACACACACACACACAATTATCTTAAGTACAATTATCTTACATAATTTGTATTCTGTTTGAGTATCCTCTAGTGTCTTGCTGTAATAGGGCTCTTTGATTACATCAGTGTCTAGCCATCACAGTCCTCTCTCTCTTTCTCTCTCTCTCATCTCTATCTACACTGCTTCAATATGACATGTACAATTATCTTAAGTAGTTGTGGTTGTGCATAGGAGTTACCACTCCACCAAGCAGTTTATGAATGCAGTGCATCTTGATCAATGTCAGCCCTTTCAACATTCTCACCTATGCTTTCCAACCCACCCTTTCCCTCAATTTCCTTGATTTTGTAGGACATGTATTGGACTTTTTGACTTTCTCCCCGTTTTCTTCATTGGTCTACCCATCTCTCCTTGAGATGGGTAGTGTTTAATTTGTTAAACTATGGTTTAACCTTTCCATGGAATTATGTTGTATATTCAGGGGAGGACCTAAATGGTTAGTTAGTTGGAAGTTATTTCTTAAGGGTCTCATTTCTCTCTTTGCCTGATGAGTTACGAAGGAGTTTCCTTCGTCTCAAGGCTATGCCTGCATTTCATGACTGTCCAGCAGAGGGTGTGTAACTTGAACCCTGCATCAGCTGGCTCTGGAAGCTCTCCATGCATTTCCTTAAGGATACTGTACTTAGTCCAGTTTAGCACAATGTGAAATTGACAGGATCGTCTAGCTCTCCATAACTGTAGTTAGTCCAAAGTTAGTCATCTGAAGCCATCCCCCTGTGTTTGCCATTCTAAATGACTTCTAGTGACTTCACAGACAGTCCGGCATAGTATTTCGGTTTTTATGCTTTGGTTCTAAACCTCTACAAAACTCTAAAAGAAGCTCTGTGTAGCATGTTGGGCTTGAAGCTAGATTATAAGAAGGAGCTAGATTTTTTATTTTTGAAGACTGCCATAGTCGTAAATAAAGAAAGGAAGTGAGAGTCAGTAAATGAAGGAAGAAGGCTTTTAGGCAAGTGTGTTCATTCAGAATTTGGGTATTTTATAGTTTATCCACTGTTAATTGTATGGATGTTGGTAATCATGTAATTGCTATTGTTTTCTAAGAAGTTACTATGTAGTTACTACATTATTATAGAAAAATAAAGCATGTTATTTCATGGTAACTATGCAATTAGTTCATGTCATCCATCAAATGTACAATTATTGAACCAACAAAGAAATAAAATGTGCCATTTTTCTCTCCATGAACATGAGTCATAATATTGTCCCTCTTTTAGAAATGACACCACAAATCAACATTCTAATGTAGAAAATATGCAGATTATGCTTTTTTTCTCAGTCTTTTCCTTTCTGGTAAGCAAATGAATACCTTGGAAACTACAGATGCAAACATTTAGCATGCCTGATAGACAGGCAAGTAAACAGAACCCATCAGCAAATCTATTGAATTTAATGAGGAAGGGACAATGAGTCCTTAATGGTTTGGTAAGGAGGGAGTACCTTAGCATGCCAAGTGAATCAGCAGCTAGAAGAAAGAAGAATAGGATTAAACATATCTCACATTTCATATTATCTTGCAGGCGGGCTGATAGCACAGCAAACAGAACCTACTACCATGTTTTATATATGTTCATAGAAAAACACTCAGTTTCTATCACACATACTTTGAAGTTAAAAAAAATCCAGTGTTTCAATATTTAAATTATTCCATATTCACTGGAAAACTTGGCAAGAGTTTGAATGCACTATCAGAAGTTGATTTGGGTAGTACAAAAAGAGATTTGGAATATGAAAGAAGGGGTACCCTGTGCCATTTGTCAGTACTAGCACATCACTATACTTAAAGCTTTGTATACAATAATCCTTCTAGGAAGCTAATTGCTCTCTACTTAACGAGAACAGTCCTCTTTATTGTACCTAATTGATTTTCAATACTTCCAAATTAATTGGGCAGAACAGGTCATCGCAAGCTTTCTTTGAGGCATGTTTTAGTGGGCTCTGAATTTAAGAAATTAATAAACATATTAGTATATTTATGCTCAGGTTTGTTATTTTCCTAGAAATGGCTTTAATATTCTCTTGGGATAAAGACTTTCTTCTGATTCCATTTGTCAGCCTTCTCCATTTTTCCTTTCTGTACAACATTCAACTCGCTTCTCATTTATTTCTCTCAAGAAAACTCCTCTGCTTCCTAGCCATTCTGAATTTATATACAAACCATGACCAGTAAGGAGTCCCAGGGATCATCTGCACTCACTGAAGTATGTACAATACAGTAGCTACTCTCTTCAGTGGACCAAAAGATACCCAGAAAGAAAATTGCTTGTCTTCTCATCTAGATAGAATTCATGTTGACATGTAGATTCCAGAATTCATAACTGATCTTTTATTTTTTGGATAGTGTAGACTTTTATTTTTCTTATAAGCACATGCTTTTAAGACTATTTAAAGGGAAGAAAGAAAATATGAATTTCCTCATTGATGAAGTTATCTGAATTTCTAATGACATGTCTCAACAACTATCAATTATGATTATATGTTTATATATGTGCATATGTATATATATATATATGTATGTATGTGTGTTTGTATGTTTTAAAGACAAGATAACCAAGTTCCTATGATTTTTATCATGGAGACACCAGAGATTCAGACAAGTTCCTAAAAGGCCAGTGAAAATAGATCTCTGTCCAACATTACATATGCTTAAAGCAGGAATGGGTTCCTGTTTCTTCTATCATCACATCCATCTCCCTCCCTTTCCTGGCCCCAACTTCTCATGGTTTTTGTTGCATAAGGAATCCCATCATCTAGCTGAATGTCACACCAGCACAATTATTTATCACTAAGACTGCAGAGAAAGGCTCATTTCTTCAAAAGGAGCGATGATGGTATGGTAGACAGAATTATTAAGTGGACCTCAGAATTTCCTTCTTCCTTGGCACAATTGTTCTGAATCCTTAGGACTATAGTCATGATGGACTTTACTCCCAAGATTCGGTTACATAAACCTAGAGAGATTATCTGACAGAGCCAGACATAATTTCCTGGACTGTTTATAAAATGTGGATTTTCTCTGGTCAGTCACAGAGAACAAAGTCAGAGACATGGGTTTCTACTAGTCAGCTTCCTGTGCTTTAGGGTCATACTAGAAAGAATGACAGGGGGCCGCTAGGGGCTGGGATTTGATGCTGGTCTACATCCAGAAGGAAAATCAGGTATCCACAGGAAGTACTGCTGATAACCCATGATTTGGGAAGAAGACTATAAATCTACATGAGAACCACTAACATGACTAACACTTGAATTTTAGCCTGGTGAGATGCTAGACAGAGGAACCAGTCCCACTACATATCTGACTCACTAAGAAATGTGAAGAATGTACATTATTTAATCCCCATTTTATGGTAATTTGCTATGCAACATTTTTTAATAATGTACTTAGAAGGAAAGTAGCTATAGGATTGATCCCAGGAAGTTTGGAGATCTGCTGTTGAGGTTTTGACGTCACATGAGTTCTTCCATGGTGAAGCTTTAATTACAAGAGTCAATATTAAGCAGATGTACTTAGTTATGTGAAGACTTTGTGATGTAAGTTTTGTGTGTGTGTGTGTGTGTGTGTGTGTGTGTGTGTTTGTGTGTATATGTGTGTTTATAAAGGACCACAGTTCTCCGGAGTTTTCACATGCTCTGTTAGTGGGAATTTTTCTATGAAAAGAGCTCTTTCCAACCAAATATCAAGTTTCTTATTCAGAAATCTCTGCATAAGAACTTTGTATGACCCATTACCAAGTTGGTTTTGTTTGGAAGCATCCTCTAGACCTGGGTGTAAATGATTGCCCTCTTGGGTGGTATATTTCAAAGACCTAAGGAAACAAGAAATTCTAGCTCTGCAGCTACCCACAGCACATTGGTGAAAAACCACTATAGAGATAAGATATCAGCTGACTTCTTGGTGCTACTTTGTGTCCCATCAGACTCCCACATGGACACTGCAAGATGAAGCCCAATATGAGCAAACAGGCCAAGGAAGGCAACACAGTCTTCATTTAATCACTGTTCCTGCCCATAAAGATGTCATGTGTATAATCTGTGGGAAACTAAGCTGATGATTAGACTGTCATTTAAATGTGCAATCAAAGCCAGGCATTGGTGGCTCGTGCCTGCAACCCTAGATACTCAGGAAACTGAGATCCGATGATCATGGTTTGAAGTCACCCAGGCAGAGAAGTCCATGAAATTCTTACTTCCGATAAAACTCTCCATAAAAGCCAGAAGTGGTGCTGTGGCTAAAATGGCAGAATGCTAATCTTAAACTAAATGATTCTCAAAGACAGCAAGCACTCAGGTACTGTGTTCAAGCCTCAAGGTGGGCAAAAAGTGCAGTGAAGTTGCTTTATACATAAGCTACATTTGAGAACCACAGAATGTCAGCTTTAATGAAGAGATGGGGATTTAGGAAATTTGTGTCCTCACTCTGGTCCATTTTTTGTTGTTGTTTTGTTTTTTGGTTCTGAGGATTGAACTCAAGGTCCTGTTCATTCTGGCCAAGCACTCTAATCACTGAACTACATCTCCAGCTTTGAATTTTTGAGACAAATTCTCATTGTATAGGGCAAGCTGGCATCAAACTCATGATCCCCCTGACCCAGTCTCACAGGTGCTGAGGTTACAGGTGTGTATCACCACACTTGGCTCCTTTGCTTTCCAAAATTTTGATGTCAGTTTATTATTTATCTCTTTGTCAATATTCAAATGAGCATGTGGTCACAAAACATTCAAAAAGATCCTGTTGAAAGAATCAGGCATCTGACTCTTTTTACCTCAGTTCTTTTTAAGAAACTTAGAAATCAGGAGCCTTGGTTTTAGAATTTAACAATGTTAAAATATTTATATTGAAAGTACTATTTAGTGATCACTACTACTTAGAAACAGTTAAGTGTTTCTAAACTGGGAGGTTGGTAAGTAGTCAAAATCTGGTGTCTTCTGAAACATGGAAGTTTTTTTATTTTAGTGATGTTGTATTACTTGGTATTTTCATTTTCTTGCTTTTGTTTTTGGTGTCCAATCTATGAAATTCTTGCCTGATCCAAGGTCATAAAGATATATACTTTTGTTCTAACAACTCTATAATCACAACTCTTTCATTTGCCTAGGGTAAATTTTAGTTTTATATATAGTATGCAGTAGGGGTTCAATTTCAGTCTTTACTGGCAAGTACTCACTTTTCCAACCACATTGTGAAAAGATTGCTCCTCTTCCATCTAATTGTCTTGTCCTCCTTATCAAAAATCAATGGAGTATAAACGCATGGATTTATTTTGGGATGCTAAGATCTCCTCCACTGATGAATATGTATATCCTTATGTTTGTTCCACACTATCCTGATTGCAGTAGTTCTGTGGTGAGTTTGAAATAGAGAAGTGTGAGGTCTCCAACTGCTCTATTTCAGGATTGTTTTGGCTATTCTGGGTCCCTTGTATTTCCATCTGAATTTTAGGACCAACCTTTCAATTTTTGGATAAACCAAAGCTAAGATTTAGATATAGATGTATTTACTCTGAAGCACAATTGAGGGAGTATTGTGATCTTACCAATGTGTGCTTCCATCCATGAACATAGGAAATCTTCTCATTTATTAGACAAGGTAAAGATTTTTGTAATCATGTTTGTAATTCTTTCGTTACAGTATGCAAGTTGTATATGTTCTTTGTTAAATTGATTCCTAAGTCTTATATCCTTTTGTTGTAAGTAAAACTGTGCTCTTACTCTCATTTTCTAATTGTTCATTGCTGGTTAGAGCAATGTGTTCACAGGACAATTTGATTACAGTGAATTCCACAATACCATAGGTATGTCAAAGACATTCTTCGTGGCTCTATCAGTGATGATGTTAATTTCAAGGAATTTTGTGTCTTCCTGTTTTTGTTTATCAAGTAAGACTACCTGATTTCAGATAATAGCGTCATTTTCTTTATAAACATAGGAGCACTTACCAACATTCTTCATTTAAGTAGCAAACATCTACTGACCATGTTTGATGAGCCAGGTGCCACTTGAGTGCTTCTGATACATCAGTAAACAAAGCAAGCAAAGATCCATGACTTCTTAGAATTTACCTTTTTTCTTTTCTTTTTCCTGTGGCTGGTTTCAGGTCATTATCTGCCTCCCTCTGCATCCCAAGTTACTGAGATTACATACATGAGCAACTGCACCTGGCCATTAATGAACCTTTTTAATACTCATGATTTTACAAAAATTGAAGAGAAAAAAGTGATCTTGTCCTTAAGAGCATTCTAATTTTACTAAACCAACAGAATAGTGAGATGACACTTGTTATTGATATAACTGTTATATACAGAGAAAGGTAGACAGACATATACATACATATATATGTATGTGCTTTTATTTTAACTCAGATAATTATATTTACTAATGATTTCAGCCTCAAGATCTATGACAAGTACTATTTAAGGCATGACTCCCCTCTCACATGGTTTTCTTTCATATTGGGTGTTAATTAGTCCAGGTATTAATACCACGAACAGGATGACAAGATGCTGTACAATTCTGGAGCTGAGAGGTCACCATCTATATTCATAGAAGTGGTGAACTTTTGAGTGCAATTTTAGGATTAATACATGAATAATTGAATATTAAGTGGAGCTTTCATTACAAAACTGTACACAAAGTGGTCTGTTCACACACATATAAACATACCTATTTATGTTCATATATATCCTTACTTGCAAAGTGTGATACTTATAATATAGGAGTATGTATAAGAGCAAAGGGAAAGAGTAGGAAAACAAAAGAGAATGATAAGTAAAATATATACAAGGTGAAAAGGAGCCAGGCGCTGGTGGCTCATGCTTGTAATCCTAGCCACTCAGGTGGCTGAGATCTGAGGATCACAGTTTGACACCAGCCTGGACAGTAAGTCTGTGAGACTCTTATTTATAATTAACCACCAGAAAACCAGAAGTGGCACTGTGGTTCAAAGTGGTAAAGCACTTAGAAGCTCCCTGAGTTCAAGCCCATGACCAACAAAAATACAAATAAAAAGACAAAAAGGGGCTGGGGATATAGCCTAGTGGCAAGAGTGCCTGCCTCAGATACACGAGGCCCTAGGTTCGATTCCCCAGCACCACATATACAGAAAACGACCAGAAGTGGCGCTGTGGCTCAAGTGGCAGAGTGCTAGCCTTGAGCGGGAAGAAGCCAGGGACAGTGCTCAGGCCCTGAGTCCAAGGCCCAGGACTGGCCAAAAAAAAAAAAAAAAAAAAGACAAAAAGGAGAACAAAAGGAAGGAAGGGGAACAAAACTAAACATTTTAGTGTGTTGTACAGGGAAAGCACTGAACTAAATGCTCTATATAAACTGCTTTATTTTCTCTCTACAAAAATCCAGAAGGGAATGCATTATTATCATCTCCAGTTTACAGGTTGAATAACCCAGGCCAAGGTAAGTGAGCATGTACATTACTTACATCCAAGTACCTAGGAAATTGTAGAGGTAGAGATTTTCTGTGGTCATCTAAATGGATTTAGAGTCATATATTGGAGGTTGAAGGTAGAAAGGTAACTGGGAATCACATTTTAGAAAAAAACAAAAACTCTTAAGAAAACTTTGGCAATACTTACCAATCATCTGCATCAAGTGCCAGTAAATGAGATCATGAAGTAAAGCCTTGATTTCTTCATTCTTCCATCCCAGCACCTAGTGTACTGCCAAACACATGGGATGGGTTTAGCTATATATGGAAACCAATGGCCATTGGGAAAACATTGTAGAAATGTGATAAGGATCACAGATCAGCATAACTGGAACCAGAAAAGCCTCAAGGAAAAACGTGGTGGCCAGTGTCCCAGACCACAGAGATATTAAAAATAAAGACTAAAGAAAAACTTTGAAACATAGCATCTGAAAAGTTTCTTCATTTTCTTCATGCTGTCATTATCATTGAGTTCTTTGTTCAGTTTTATTGAGAGATATAAATACTATTTGGATCCTTGTAAAGGATACATTTTGATGAATTTGATTAATTTTAACTCTTACATGGCCCTTAACTACCACCCCAAGCAAGAACAGAATAATACCATCCCTCCCAAAACTTTTCTTATGTAATGATGTCTTAGAATTAAGTTTTCTCAGTTTCAATGTACTTCAGTTTTGATGAATAAAATTTTTCTATGTGTGTGCCATTCTTGGGGTTTGAACACAGAACCTGGACGCTGGGTGCTTTTTTCTTCTCAAAATTAGGACTGTGCCACTTGAGCCACAGCTCCACTTCCTACTTTTGGGTGGTTAACTGGAGATTAGAGTTTCATGGACTTTCCTAACTAGGGTGGTTTGAGCCTTGATCTTCCAGATCTCAGTCTCCTAAATTGGATTATAGATTTGAGCCACTGATACCCTACTCTAAGTTATTCTTTCACAGACATTGAAGATTATTCATTGCAATTCTGTCTTTTCTACTAGTATTCATCTTAAAGTAGTTGTAGAAAGTAGTTATTCTTCAACACATTATTAGTCTATAAGTACAGTGCATCTGCATTGATGTCACCTTTCTTCATTCTCCCCCATCCCTCCCAATGATCCTCTCTCTTCAGTTGTCTACATTGTGTTGAATATTATTATTGCATTCTCCCTTCCTGCTTCTCTTTATTCACTCTTCCTTTCTCTTTGTCCTCTCTGTGCACACACACCTTTCAAGTGCCACTTTCCTAGCATGCAGTTTGCTGGACTGTTTTTCTAAAGAATTATGCTCTTTGAATTCTCTCTTGAAAGCCAGGGTATGAAAACATCCCATATGCGCCTTAATGGCAAATGGGTCAAGAAAATGTGAGATATATATACAATGGATTTGTATACATCTATTAGAAAGAATTATATTATATCACTTGCAAAGAAGTGGACAGACTTGGAAAAAAATAGGTGAAAATGAAGTAAGTCAGGCCTAGAGAGACAAAGAACACATGTTCTCCCTCAGAGGTGGAAATTAGCACTAATTTATAAATGTACAAGTAAATATGTACAAGGTTGTATACAAGTTCAACTCTTGTGTTTAATAGGATATTTAAAATATCTTAATTTCTTTCAAAAAGGAAATTGATTTAATGATGATGATTTGGTTATATTATAGATGAATTTTTTTTTTTTGCCAGTTCTGGGGCTTGAACTTAAGACCTTGACACTGTTCCTGACCCTGAGCTTCTTTTGCACTCTACCACTTGAACTTTCCAGCTTTTTCTGTTTGTGTGGTAATGAGGAATCAAACCTAGAGCTTCATACATGCTATACAATCACTCTACCACTAAGCCACATTTCTAGCCCCTACAGATAAATTCTTTATGAAGGCAACAATAAAATATATGTAATGAATGAAAAACTAACTATATGTTATTGTTTAAGAAATATATGTATATAAGCATTTTATTTGTACGACAGATTTGCAAGTTCAGGGTAGTCGCTGTCTTTGTAGCAGAAAATAAGAAGAGATGGAAAGATATGTTGAGCTCTTAACCTCTACCTGACATGAGATTTTTATTTCTTTAAATAAAAGATCTAAGTCAACTAAAAGGAAATACTAAAATGTATTGAAGTCAGATAAGTAATAAGTTCATGGCTGTTTTGAAGATTGATCTCAGTACACTTTACATGTTTTACATATTAAGACACAAGAGGAGAAATTTATGAAAGGGATTTTTCAAGCCTCTGAGCCAATTGGAAACACAATCTGCAAAATTAGGCCACCATATCTAGTAAGCAAAAAATCTAAAGAGAAGGTAGGTTCATGAGTTCAGTAATGCCAGATCCAGGACTGCCCAAAGCAACAATTCTAATACTATAATACTATACAGACCACCCTAAGCCTCTATGAATGGGGTTCACAAAAAAGAAAAAAAATAGAGGATTTGAAGAGCAAAGAAGAGTGATGTTATGTCACATAACAAAAACTGTAAAAATCTTCCAGAAAGGGCTATTTATGGTTTCAACACATATGTTCTGACACATTTAAAACATTTTTTCCAAAGGAGAAAAGTCCTGTTAATGCTGTTTTGAAGGTGAAATTAATAAATATTACTGCTAGAGGGCTTATGACGTCGTTAGAAAAAATTCCTAGCACACACACACGCATGGCTAGCCTTCCCATGTCTCTGTTATCTGTAGCCAAAATGAGGTTTTCAACTCCAGCTGGCCCTGGCTCTGTCCCCATCAAAACCAGAGCTCATCGAACTGTTTGTGATTAGCTCCTTTGGTTTTTAAACTGGTTAAATAGGATTTTAAATAAATCTATGCACAAACTTGCAAATGAATCACAAAAGACAAAGGCCTTTGAAATGGACATTTCAAATGAGTTAAGTAGGCTGAAGGAGCCTGCAAGTAATTGTTCATATTTCATGGGGACTTGGCTTTTCATGAATTCATCTCCGTGTCATCTTTCATACATATTACAGTGCCGGTTCATTAAAATTCCCGCTGCAGCGCTGAACCTGGTCAGACTGAAATGGGGCTGACAAAACCTCGTGTCTGCCTCCCACATAAGCAGACCTTATGAAGGTGAAATTAGTTTTCAGGAGCTGTACTGCTCACTTGATTGATTCCGTCTTAGAAGTCATATGACTTAATGTTTCCTGCTTGGGCTGCCTCTGTCATGCAAACATGACCTGATAACACATTGTCAGGAGCGCTCCAGAGAGCTAACAGCAATCTAACATCTTTCTACTGAGTGTGAAGTTCCATCTGAAATGTGCATATTTGATAAGCAGCTCGGCTTCTCTCTGTCCTTTTCATTTTCAGAAAGTTAATCTTCTCTGCTCCAGTGAGTGCGGTGGAGAGATGAGGTGGGCAGACATGCCGCAGGTGGCCCCCGAGTCCAGCTCTTGGGAAATCTGGCTGTCTAGAGGCCAACGTGCCTAGACATCACATCCACGAGGCAGCCAGGCAGGGAATCAGGAGACAGAGCTGCCCTGGTGTTCCCAAGGTCAGCATTTGCAAGGGCCCAGGGGGAAGAAAACTGAGTCTGAGAGTTCCATTCTTGAGTGTTATTTGACTTGGTTGTCAAAGAGGCCTTTAATCATCTCTCAGCCACAGCAAAGGGAAACACAACTTCACATCTTCGGCTAAAGAGCAGAGTGCCTTCCTGTGATGTGGAGGTGGCTGAACCAAAGAATTTGGACTCTGGGGTGCGGAGGATGACCAATGGCTGAGAAAATGACTACTATGGATGAGGTTGTGGGTTCGATCCCCAGCACAGACAGGGAAAAATAATTCTAATGCTGCAAGTTCAGTTGGAGATCCAACCCCCATGGTGCAAAGTCTCATTTTACAAACGAGGAAACCTGTCACACAGCTATATGAGTGATAAGACAGGACAAAGACAGAGATCTCCAGTACCATTTACATCTTCCCACCCCACACAACACTGCCCCAACCAGTAAATCTGACTTAGGCTTTAAAGACATAACAAGCATAAGCTCATATTTGGATCTGCTAGTGCAGCTTTTCATTCTGAGTCCAGGCTTCTCTCACATAATAACATTTTATTATACAAGATATAAAGTATGGCCCTAGACATTATGTCATTGCCTTTTTCAAGGGAATTTTTATGATTTAACTCATAGTAGAGCATTGATCTCTCTCATTGGTGAACAAAGCAGGAATCAGAAAAGTAAAATGTTGCAGTTCAGATCTAGAATGTTCCCTAAGGGCCAATGTGGTAAAGTTTCAATCTTCAGCATGAAACCATTGGGAGGTGGTGGGGTTTTTAGGAGATGTTGCTTTTTGGGTTTTTTCCTGGCTATTAGGAGCAGGTCCTTAAAGGAGCTAGCGGAAACCCACCCCTTCTTTTGCTCTGCTGTGTCCCAGCCATGAGTCTTAGTCTTAGTGCATACAGAATTCTCACCATGCTATGCTATCTCACCACAGCTTGAAAGCAACAGAGCCACTCAGTCAAGCTCCAAAATGGCAAGCCAAAGTAACTATAGGTTGGTTATCTTGGGTGTTTGCTACAGTAACAGAAATCCGCCCAATACATTAGGACCAGTACAAAGCACCCCAAACTTAGTTGGAGAAAGTTGTTTGAGATAGCAGAGGAAGAGGAAGACAGATGAACTCAAGAAGGAGACACACAATGTGGAAGAATGGCCAAATGGCCATCTGACCACTCCTGATTAAAGCAAAAAGAAGGAATTTCTAGAAAGAAGCTGCTTCACAAACCAAGAAAACCCAAACATGTCCTCTAATCTTTAAATCATAATTTTTCTAGCTTCATTTAGGTAGGATTGGCAAAGCAAAATTACATATATATATATATATATATATATATAGAGAGAGAGAGAGAGAGAGAGAGAGATACAGTTCACAATGTTCTGATGGGATAGACATTTCAATATCATTCCATAAAGCTAACTGACATGTATAGCTTCTTAAATGATTATCACTTTTGTGGTTAAAAAACATTTAAGATCTCTCAGCATATTTCAAGTATATAATGCATTATCTTGACCTATAGTCTCTCTACTGTACAGTAGATACCCGGAGTTTTTCCTTGTAAATAAAACTTGCATGCTTTGCCTAATTTCTGCTCATTCCTTCTCCCTCCTTCTAACCCCTAGTAACCACTTTTCTACTCACTGTTCCTATGAGTTCTATGTTGTTGTTGTTTTTTATTTCACATATAAGTGAGGTTATATGTAATTAGTTCTTGTGCTTGGATCATTTCATGTACTATAGATTCATTTATGTTGTTGCAAATGACAGGGATGTCTTCTTTGTTAGGGCCAGGTAATATCCCATTGTATATATTTATGCCATATTTTCTTTACCCATTCATCTGTCAATGGAAATCTATCTTGACATTTATAGACAATTCTTCACTATACCGAGATTCAGGTATCCCCTTAACATACTGACTGCATTGCTTCTGAAGCACAATTTTCCAGGTCATATATTAGTTTTGTTTTTAATTTCTTTGAAAAATCTCCATGCTTTTTCCACAGTGGCTATGATAGTTTACATTCCCACCAACAGTGTACAAAGATTCCTTTCTTTCTAAATCCTGACTGTTTCTATTATTTTGGTGTTTTGTATACCTATTCTAACAATATTTCATTGTAGTTTCAATTTGCATTTCTCTGATGATTAGCAATTGAGCAATTTTTCATATGCATGCTGTTCAGTGGCCAGTGCCTTTTACTGGGTTGGATTTTTTGGGGGGAAGATGCCAGTACTGGGGATTAAATTCTGGGCCTAAGCGCTGCCCCTTAGCTTATTTTGCTCAAGGCTAGTGCCACTTCTAATTCTGGCTTTTGGCTGGTTAATTGGAGATAAGAGTCTCATGGACTTCTTTGTCTGGACAGGTTTTGAACTATAATATTCAGATCTCAGTCTCCTGAGTACAGATGTGGGCCACTGGTGCCGAGCTGGCTAGTTACTTTTCAAAAATACTGTTTCTTTGGGTCATTTGACTATTTTAAATTAATTCTCTTTCTATTCCATTGTTTATATTTCTTACATATTTGGGATAACAATCTGTTAGTGCCTATATGGGCTAGAAATATTTTCCTTTTGGGTAGATTGTCTCTTTATGTTGATTATTTCTTTTGCAACATAGCAGATTTTTACTTTGATACAATCTTGCTTGTCCATTTTGGCTGCTGCATCCCATGCATTTGGGATCACATTTTTAAAAATATATTGCCTTAACTAATGTCAAGAAATAAGTTTTGCCCCTACTTATTTTCCAGTGGTTTCAGTTTCACTCTATATATATATATATATATATATATATATATATATATATATATATATTGAAGTTAATTTTTACATCTAGTATGAAATAAGAAGCCAATTTTATTCTTAGGCAGGCAGATATCTAGCTTTCCTAGCTAGAGTTACTGAAGAGACTGTCTTTCCCTGTCACATGTCTTTGGCACTTTGGTCAAAGTTGAATTTATTGTAAATGCATTGCTTCACTTCTAAGTTCTCTGGTTTTGAAGCCAGACCATACTCTTTTAATTACTATAGCTTTATAATATAACTTGTTTGAGCATCAATAATATATTTGTTTATCATAGAATGATTTAAAGAAAATTTTTGACAAAAAAGAGAAAATACGAAGAAATTAAGTAAATATTTTTAAATAGAGACAATGATTTTATCCAGGAAAAACTCAAAAGAAGGTACGGTCCTGGTAAAATATTAAGTTCTAGGTAAACAGTGTAAGTCATAATAGTACAATCACTAACTTTGGGTTAAACAAGTTTTTTTTTAATGTAGATATTTGGGGTGAAGAATAATAAAGTGTTTGGACTGATAAGAGTGTGGGAAAGCTAAAGCATCATCTAGGAGAAAAAAGTCAATAAATACAGTTTAAGGTTAAGCTTCTTTTTTTGTCATGTAGCAAATAACTACAAATGTTAGAAGCTTGAAATAATAATCACTTTCTTTGCTCAAAACTCTCCAGGCTGAAATTTTAGGCTACACTTAGATGAGATGATTTATCTCTGTTCCATGTGGTTGTCTGGTGGGTTGACCATGTTCCAAGATCAACTACTAGTAGTTGGCTTTGTACATGGATTTGGTGGTTTTCTGGATGTCCAGTGGGCCATTGGAGGCAGCTCAGCCTTGCATTATGCCTCAGCCAGCAAGCTCCTGTAGGCTTCTTTGCAGGATGGTGGCTGTGATCAAGCAAACCACACCGTCAAGCTCTGCATCAATTGTGGTTTGTAATGACTCACCGGTCAAAACAAGTCATATAGCCAAATCTAAAGAGTAAAGAAACAAAAACAGCCTTGAAAATATGCATATAGAGATAGGAATAAAATATACCATAATTAAAATGAACAGTATAGGTATTTTTTTGTGACAGTAGTGGGTCTGGGCCTTGTACTCCGTGCCTCATGCTCTCACTTGGTTTTTGTTTTTTTGTTTTTCTTTTTGCTCGAGGATGGTACTCTACCACTTGAGCCAAGGTTCCATTTCTAGCCTATTTCTGGTTAATCAGAAATAAGTTTTGAGGGTTTTTCTACCTACTGAGCTTCAAATACAGATCCTAAGATCTCAGATTCCTGAGTAGCTAGCATTACAGGTATGAGTATCAGAAAACAACAGCATAAACATTGATTTTAAAATCTGAATTAAAAATAGAGTAGTAATACGGAACAACTCACAATAGATATTTAGAATAAAACTAGAGACAAAAAGGCAACCTTCATATTTATTTGAACAAACATTTGTAATTGGGATAAAGCTTTATTCTTAAAGTCTTCTATCCAAACTGACTTTAAAAGCAAGATGATGTTGGCCATAAATTGTATTTGTTATCACAAAAAGTAGTGAAGACCACTTCTGACAACTAGAACATATTTGCATCTCTGCCTGTTTAGCTATCCACATGTTTCTTTCCTGCCTCATTCTTTGTCTATTCAAATGTAAAGTTCATGTTATTTAAACCTATAAAATTTGATAAATGGCTGAAAATAGGCTGAAATGTTGTCTTCCTGGAGCTTCCCATACTACACAATAAATTTTCCTTCTCCGCTCATCACCATGTCTTTATATCTTATATATGGGAATGTGGCTAGGTTAAGACCTGTGAAATTCCTGCAGTTTTGGTCTAGGGCCAAAAATAATAGACTGTTCTTATCAAAAGAAGTCAAAACATCCCTAGTGTACCATGCAAAAAATAATGTTTCTGGCCAGGCACAATGGCTTACACCTGTAAGTCTAGCTACTCAGGAGACTGAGATCTGAGATCTGTGGATCAAAGTCAGCACAGGCAGAAAAAAAACGGTGAGACTCTTATCTTTAATTAACTACCAAAAAATCCAAACATCAAGCTATGCCAGCCTTGAGACAGCTACAGGACAGTACTCAGATCCTGTAATGCAAGCCTATTATTACACACACACACACGCACACACACACACACACACACACACACACACTAATATCACTACATTTTATTATGTTTTGGTTTTATTTCATTATGCCCAATGGAAGAACCATTCTTGCAGTTTTGCTTTTTCTTTAAACTCCATTAGCATCCATTATTATAACCAAAACCTGGCTCCTTTTTTTGGCACAAATTTAATTCATAACAATTTTTGCTAGTTTAATTAGTAATCCCCCAATTGGCATGTTCTAATGAATTCAACACAACACTAAAATTTCTTAGGATTATCCAATATTATTTCTCTTTAGTGTCATTAATCCCTCCCACAGTCCAAAGGCAACCACACCAGTACACAAACGCCTATATTCAACAGCTGCAAACAGCTGAATATACATAGTCCAGGTATGGCCTGGTCTGTGGCTTTACAGTGTCTGCTGCTTCCATCTCTGAGGAAAGAGAAAGAAGAGTTCACATGTCAACAAGAGCAATGCAACATTATGGTGTATAATTAAGGTTTCTCAGCATTTTGCATTTTAAGGTTGAATAAAAGAAGGGGAAATAATTTAAATTGCCAAACACCTCTCTCTTCTCCTTTACTCTTCTCAGACACCACCAGTTCACACACACACACACACACACACACACACACACACACGACATTCTATATTCAGCATTACTCAGGCTGTTGCTGTGTCAACCACCAGGAGGGAAAATAAGCGAGCCACTGCGATACTGTGTCCACACTCCAGAGGACCAGAATCTGAAATTAATACAAACTTTATCAACTAAGACCCAGCTTTAAGCACCCAACTCTTAACTGCTCTTTCTTTGTCTTATGCTTAAAGGGCAATAGGTTGCTAATTTACAGTGATCCGGGATGCAAAGTGGTCCTGGGCAATTCAGAACTTGATCAGCCATTCTCAAACAAATAGCTGATCTATTCCTTGGTTTTCCAGAACTGAGCAGAGGCTGCTGCCCCTTACAAAGGAGATGTATTGAGGGCAAGGCAATCAGTGGTCTGGGGTTGGACTCTCCAAACAGCTTTTCCTTCTGTGACATCAATTCTGTTTGGGAGCAGAGGTGACAGGCCCGTGTGTTTGCCAGAGTGTTTGCTCTGCTTTGCAGAGTACAGACAAGCTGGTGGGGTTACCTTACCTGTCTGATGCTTGCTTAGAGCCTGCTCAGGTTCAGGTCATCAACACAACTGGAAACCTGAGCACATTGATTGTGTCCTGATTCCTTTTGCTCTCTAACGAGAATGGTCCTTTGTTGGTCCCTCTTTTTCTGCACATTTAAGAGATTTCTTCCAGGTTGAAGAACTCATTTATTTTCTCTTGCAAGCCTCTGGATGCATTTTTCAGATCAGCCACTAGATGCTCAGATACGAAAACAAGCAGCTTTTCTGAGAAAAAACACAATCATTTTGTGATTTAAAAGTGATCGATTATTTCAAGCACACACTCAACAGGACTGATAAAAGTTTTGTCCACTTGGAAAGTTGTTATTTTAATGTACTGAACAATATAATTAGACAGAGTAGGGAAAGAACTATTGGAACATGATAATTCTTAAAATAAGAAAGCTTAAGGAGCTGCCAGTACTTTTCTGGTGATATGGATTAGGAAAGATGATAGCTTTTCTCATAGAATACTGAATGAAAAATGGTCCTCTCACTTATCAAGCTTACCTGTGATAGCAGCGAATTTCAAAGCCTAGACTTCAGCAGAAATAGAGCTGACCACCAAGAATGTGGAAGGAGGTCTAACATGGGCAGAGAAAGCATTAAAAGTTCCTTGGCAATATCCCTTTTCTCCCCATGTTCTGTTACTGTTCACTTCAAGCATACATGAGATCCTTTGTGACTACTTATGTGTGGGATGTGGGACATCTACTGAGCATCTGAACACCAGTGACCAATGAATCTCCAAATCACAGCCTAGGAAATCCTAGTGAAGGAAGGGAGCTGGATTTTCCTGGATGAAAGTGGAGAGGTGAGGCAAGGGGGTGGGGAGTTTAGGGAAGGAGGGAAGTTTTCAAATACATAAGGACCCTATAACATATATGTCACAAATCACAGTGTTGGAAAACATCTTTGAAGGCATTTAACACAGAACAACTGATGTATATAAGAATTCTGCAGCATAACTTAGCATACTGCGATTTTCTAGTAAGGCTTTCGTGATAGTCCCAACAATGGAAAGAAAGGACAGTATGATAACATCTAGGGCCCAAGCTCATTTTCTTCACGTACTAAAGAATGAAAGGGCAGGCAAGTGTCTAAAGCAGACAGAACAGGTTTACTTGAAAGTGGGTGAACAGTGAAAAAGGGAGATTCCTTGAGGAGGGATGGGAGGGAGTGGTCCCTCCCATGGGATGGAGGGTCCCAGAACTGGGAGAATAAAGTTTGTTGGCACCCACTAGAGACAGGACCCTCTGCTCTCCTTCTAAAGGTATCCTCTGCTCAGTTGGTTTTGTGGGTAGTCTCGTGATCACAGAAACAACCCTGTGATCTGATCCACCTCTCCAGTTATGGTACCAAAGGGACTCGTGATTGGATAAAAGGTAGAGGGAATGTGACAAAGACCACATCCTCAAAGAGTGCATGTCTTGGGACTCAGAGCCCAATAGGAATAAGATGAGTATTTCTTTCTGTGCCATTTGTCTTTGCCATATTTTTTCCTGGCTGTTCTCTTCTTTCCCTAACCATCTAGCCAGGAGGCCTAACTTTCCCTCAAGTATAGATAAGAAGTGTCACCTTATAGCCAAGGACCACCATGAATTACAAGTCACCTCACCTTCTGCTTTGGGAAAAAACATTTCTTAGCACCTCCTCATTTTGAAATACAAGCTAAACCTCCCCATAGGTATAGAGAAATAAGATAGGTGTCTAATGCCTTCCTGTTAAGATTGACCACTGCAAAATTTCCTTCATTCCTTCCTTGTTCCTGAATCCCTGAACATCATTGGAGAACAGAACATTTCCTCCACAAGAGACCAACACATTCACCCTAAATTCTCCTCCAGCTATGATCATAGGTAATCCGGAAATGGATTCAATCATTCAGATTTCTCAGTGACACACCTAGTGTAAGAAAGAACATTCTAATAATTGAGACTAAGCAAGAGTCAAATATGTGTAGTTCAACAAAATGAGCACCCCCAAGAATTAAATGGTTTATAATGAAGAGATAAAACTCCTGACCAAGCTGTTGAGTAAATGATTTCTGCATTGATATATGAACAGCATCACATATCTCATTTAGTATTTCCTTTCCAAACCCCATGTTCCTAATGTTAAGAGAGAAGATGATGACAAATCTAATTTTGTAAATTTTAATTGGCTTTGTTTATGACTGTAGAATTAGGCAGCAGTGCAAACCGGAATCCTCCACACTACAACAAAGGAAGGTTATAATTACAATCAGTGATGCTGAAGTGGCTTACAGAAAATGGAAGTAAGGTAGAAACAATCCTATTGGTCAGAGACCCTGTCTGTCTTGTTTAAATATGGTTAAAATAGTTGGCTGACACTGGACTACTTGTTACTAGAGTAGGTTGCAATTCTTTTCATACATCAAATTATGTTGCAGTTTACTAGGAATGAAGAGAGAAATCTTTAGCCCAAACTTAAAATGTGTAAGAAGCAACATTATGCCAAATAGTTTAGCTTAATACTGCTATTTTTATAGACCATATCGTAGCAAGTATAAGAAGCAGACCCAGCATTTGGGACCCACAAAGCATGATGGGATGTCTGTCTTTCTGTCTATCTATTTATCCATATTTTTTTCCTAAGAGAGCAAATGTCTGTACGATGTTCTACAGATATGTCTTTTCCTAATAGGGCATACCTAACCTGAAAAACATTTACATTCAATATTATCTGTGCAAAAGTTATTTAAAACCTGGGTACTGGTGGCTCAGACCTGTAATCCTAGCTACTCAGAAGACTGAGTTCTGAGGATAGAAATTCAAAGCCAGCCTGGGCAGGAAAGTCCCTGAAACTCTTAGCTCCAACTAACCATCAGAAATCCTGAAGTGAGGCTGGGAATATGGCCTAGTGGCAAGAGCGCTTGCCTCCTACACACACATGAAGCTCTCGGTTGGATTCCCCAGCACCACATATATGGAAAACGGCCAGAAGGGGCGCTGTGGCTCAGGTGGCAGAGTGCTAGCCTTGAGCGGGAAGAAGCCAGGGATGGTGCTCAGGCCCAGAGTCCAAGGCCCAGGACTGGCCGAAAAAAAAAAAAAAAGAAATCCTGAAGTGGCTCAAAGTGGTAGAGTGTTAACCTTGAGCAAAGGAGCTCAGAGATAGCACCCAGGCTCTGAGTTCAAGACCCATGACCAACAAAGACATGAAGTTATCTAAAACGTTTTAATAATTATTTCTGCATCTAGTAATGTTTCTTATCAAATGTTTGCACCTAAGTCATCCCAACATAGGATACTAAAGTCACTCATTTTAAGAAGTCTTACTGGGAAAGAGAATTGTTGTTAGCAAATGATAAGTCATATGTCAGTCCTATCACTTAAATATTCCATATTTTTCAGAAATATTTCTGGTGTAATCCCCACCATGCCAAAGGAGACTTGCTGCTGTGTCCCTCGGGATAAAGGAGTGCATGGAGTTCATGGTAAGGCTGCAGAAGAAGGTGGTAACAAACAAACAAATAAAAAAGACAAATCATTGACACTGATTTTTCCCCAAACCACGGGATCTTGGCAAAACCACAGTTATTTTCCCGAGCCTCATACATTGGGTAATTCACAGCCACCTTTACACTGGAAGAAATGGTAGAGGCTTCTGTGTAGTGAATGATGGTGTGCCATTAAAATATAAGGCTACCGGAAAGCCAGCTTCCCTGAGCAACATCCACCCAGAAGACAACCAAGGTCTGGAAGCAAGGCTATGACCATCCCAAAACTTAAGTGTGCCAAACTTGACTGCAAATTTGTCTCTTCTGTGTAACTAGAGTATTTTAATACCATCCCTCCCCCCAAAAAATAAAACCCATCTATTTTCCCACTTCTCTGTATAAGTCTTACAAAGTTCTATATGCCTGGATATAGATATGGACTTCGGCTCAAGTAAGCACCCTCACTAACACCCTCCCAAAGGAATCTTCTTGCCACCCTGATGTTGTTATTTCCATAGCAACTTATTTCTTGTTAATTGTACAGTGATTATGATGCAAAGGATCAACAGCTACCATTTAATGGGTCAACTCATTTGTTTAATCCTCCATGCATTTCATGTTGATTTATCAAACATTGACAAGTGCCTAGCACAACTGGGCATTGTAGCTGTAGAGTTGTGCAGGACTCATAGTCCCTATTCAATGAAATACTAAGTACCTGCTCAGCCTAATAAGTGTCAGGATCAAGTAAAACCCAGGCAGGTAGAATAACAGAGATTATGTGTGGAGGGAAAGATCTTTTCTCAGTGTGAGTAATGACAGATGTTTCTCAGCTTACAAATAATAGAGATGAAGGATTGAAAGAGTGAAGGCCTAAACATCTGAGAACAGCAGTTGTTTGGTTTATGAGAGGGAGAGGAAGAGCAGAAGATGAAGCTAGGAAGATTGGTTGTAGACACAAAATAAGCAAAAGCATTGTGTGACTGTCCTGGAGTCTGGATAAAGCATTGAAGTATTGATGTATGCATGCTACTACTGGAGCTTAAACTTTGGGCCTTGCTCCCTCCTTTAGCTTCATTTTTCTCAAGGCTGGTGCTCTACCCTCGAATCCCTCCTCTACTTCAGGATTTTTTTTTTTTATTTTTTGCTAAATAACTGGAGATGAGAACTTCTTGTGTTTGTTTACCCAGACTGGCTTCAAACCTCTATTTTCAGGATCTCAGCCTTCTGAGTAGCTAGCATGATAGGCATGAGGCATTGGAACTCAGCTTCACTGAAGAATTTTAAGAAAGAAAATGAGTGATATGATTATATTTGCTTTCTAGAAAGATCACTTTATGACAGATTAATGCATTGCAATAGGGAAGATCATAAGTAAAGAAAGGTAAAAGAAAGTCCTAGAGAAAGAGAAGAAAAACTTTTGATTCCTTCTCTTAGGACCAATTCCTGGCCTCTAAATTTAATCTAATAAAAAACTGATTAACAGGACAATTAGTCACATGTAACATATTTGCAGGCAAGAGGGCTCAATGATGAGTAACTCCAGGGAGTGGCCCTTACAATAGGTGAAAAGGAAGAGGATAAAGGTACTTTAAAAGAACACATAACATGTGGGGGAAGAGAACTGAGTTTTCCGGAGAACGAACCAGAAACAAAACATTTGTGGTGTTTGTTTATATGCATATGAATGGATTTCAGTCTTTCCTTAAGTGCCATAAAATTTCCCTGGATAAGGATCTTGGGGTAGATTTATTCACATTGTTCCTTCTAGGAAAGGAGTATATTCACAATGAGGCAGAATTTCTGTCAATCATTTTTTTACAGAAGCCTGCTTTCCAGTCAAGGCTCCAAGAAGGCTTTGTTTCTATAATTGTTGAATTGTAGGTGTCTTTAGCTTCAGATAATCTTTAGCCAGGAGCCAGTGGCTCGTGCCTGTAAACCTAGCTACTCAGGAGGCTGAGATATAAGGATCACAGTTTGAAGATAGCCCAAGCAGGAAAAGTCCATGGGAATTTTCTCTCCAAGTAAACACCAGAAAGCTACAAGTAGAGCTGTGTTTTAAGTAAGTTGAGTGAAAAAACTTAGAGACAGTGCCTAGGCACTGAGTTTAAGATCAATACTGGCACAAAAATATAATAATAACTAACAGTAGAAATCATATTAATGATCTTTATATTATAGTGACATATTTTTATTCTGATCCCCTTTGCCAACAAAGGACTTTCTAAGGCAGTGGAAATGAAGATGAAAAGAAGTTTTAGAAATTGATTTAGAAGGCAATTTTATTCATGTTACTTGAGCCACTGAATTTAGTAAATTGGGAACAGAAAGAAGAGTGGCTTCGTTATCTGGGTTAGCCTAAGACTATAACTCTTAAACCCAGGTGCACATTAAAATTAACCAAGGGATATTAGAAATATGGAGCCTGGGAAAACTCTGGGAACAATAGACATGAGTAAATATTTTCAGGAGAATTGCAATTGCCAAGAAGACGGGAGTAAGATTTGACCAATGGTACTCTATCAAATTAAGGAGTTTCTGCAAAGCAAAGGGAGCAATTATCAGACCCAAGAGACAACTTATTAAATAGGAGAAAAATGCCAGCTATTTAATAGATAAACTATTAGTATTCAACATATATTTTAAAAACACAAAAAATTAAAAAAACAAGAGAATGATCTAATTAATAAGTAGGCAAGTGATTCAAACAGACAGTAATCACAAAAAAAAGAAACATACATAGCTAATAGATACATGGAGAAATTTTCCACACCCTTGGCCTTAAAGGAAAGGCAAACCAAAACCACACTAAGATTCTATATCACCTCATTCAGAAGGACATCCTTCAAGAAAATAAAGAAATGCTAGGAAGGAGGTGTGTGGAACTTTCACACACTGTTGGTGAGCATAAAACCAGTGGAACCACTATGAAGACCACTGTAGGAAAGCCTCAGAATACTGAAAATAAACCTTTCCTATGGCCCTGCCACACCACTATTGGGCATATAGCCAAAGGAAAGTAAATCAATATAGCAGAAAGACGCTTGTGTAGCACTGTTTATTAAAGCACTGTCTACAATAGCCACATAAGTAGAATCAGCTGAGATGCTTAACAGCAGGTGAATGAATAAAGAATGTGTAGTATATATATATATATATATATATATATATATATATATATATATATATATTACACAGCCACAAAGAAAAATGAAATCATTTCATTTGCAGGACATGATACAATTGGAGTATATTAGTATATTATATTGAATGAGACAAACTAAATGCAAAAATCAAGATACTGTATGCTTTTGCTCAAATGTGGAAGTTAGACCTAAAAGATACAGACATTCATAGATAAGCACACACATACATGCACACACTAATATATATATATATGTACATGGATACACTGTTCAATAGCTATATAGAGACAGATAAGCACTAAATAGATACATACACATATATGGATAGACACAAAATATAAATCTACCTAGGGACTACTTAGGAAGAGAGAATAAAAGGTAAGATTGAAAGAAAGATTGTTTGGGGAAGGAAAGAGGGAGAACAGGAAGTAAAAAGGGGGTGAGATGGGAGTACATTATAAATGTGTGGATATGTAACATTGAGACAGATGCCAGTGGTTCATGCCTATAATCCTAGCTACTCAGGAGGCAGAGATGTGAGAATTGCAGTTTGAAGCCAGTCCAGACAGGAAATCTGAAAGACTCTTATATCCTATTAACAACCAAAAAGCCAGAAATGGCGCTAACGTTGAGCAAAAGGTCCGAGACAGCATCCACACCCCAAGTTTGAGCCCTAGGAATGGCAACAACAACAGATGTAACATTGACCCCAACCCCCATATAACTCCATATAACTAATTTAAGCTAATTATGAAGAAAAATATATATGTTGCCTACATCTTCCACTCTTGAGGTAAGTCTTATTAAGCAGGCATGGGAAGGGGAATCTTACTTTTACTTTAAATCTCCCCAGGTGATGACAGTGTATGGCTAGGTTTGAGGACCTACAATCTGAGGACTAAGATGTGATATGGAGAGACAGGAAGTACAGGAAGATGAGCTCTGGTAGCCACGATTGCATAGAGTAAATAGGAACAGTCAGGCTTGCTGTCTGGTCCTGCTGAGGTTGAGAAGAAGGTCAATTTCTGGGTCGACACAAATTTCAACATCTGTGCCATTGTCTCAACATGTGCCAAACATTTGCTGCTCTGATCTTTAGTTCCAAATGTACAACTCCCTTTAGTACTGGAAACACAGATATGGTGCAAGTGGAGAAAACAACTGCAGGGAAACCATTCTGCAAGAAAAGGGCATAAAGAGGGTCATGGATAAAACAGCAGGAATTTACATCTGAATCCAGAATGCTGTGTTGCTTTTATTTCTGAAGGAAAAGCTTCCTAACCCATGATTTTTTCCTTTGGCTAAATTCTCCAGCTAGAAAACTATTGCTGTGCAGAAATCATGCTGGATACCCCGAAGCATCAAGGGATTAATGAATAGTGGTATAGCTGGCACAGCCCTCAATCCAATGAACAATCAATGCTACTAGAGGCTTCTAAGGCAATTGAACTGCACACTTAGTAATATGCAGGCTGGGACCCCTAAATGTATACTTTTTGTGTAGAGGTTAATAAAAAAGGATCAATGCTTATATGGATTATTTACCTACCATCTCCCTTTAAAATTGGCTGTTGGAGCCAGGTGTTGGTGGTTAATGTCTGTAATCATAGCTACTTAGAAGGATGAGATCTGAGTATTGTGGTTCAAAGCCAGCCTGGGGAGTAAAGTCCATGAGACTCGTAAATCCAACTACCCATCCCGAATCTAGAAGTGGACCTGTGGCTCAAATTGGTAAAGCATAAGCCTTTAGGAAAAAAAAAAAAAAAGAGGAAAAAAACAGCTCAAGAGTGCTCTGACCCTGAGTTCAAGCCCCATGACTAATCAGAAATAAATAAATAAAGATTGGCTGTTAGTAACTGTCTTATGCCCAATCCTGTTACAATGGAAGTGTAACTGACAGCTATGTAAGCCAATCACCTTCTTGTCTTACATGGAAATAGTAAGTTCAAAAGTCATTATAGTCTATTATTCTATTTATTTTCAGGATTAAAGTGAAGTACAAAGGTGATGCTAATTCAGTTACTGCTTTAATGATTTTTACTGCTTTAATGATACAAAAAAATCATTAAAGCTACAGCAGATTCAGGGACATTTAGTATTGCTCCTGATGCAAGTTATGTTTGTGGGAGTAGGAGGATGTTTGTTTCGTAAAATCTTAATGTGAGTTCTCAGCATGAAAAAATGAGCATTACATTTATTAAGAAATCAAGAAGTTATTGTCTGAAAAAAATGAAATCCTGCATCTTAACAGCAATCTCACATTTAGATTCCATTGTCTGAAGCATATATTTCTAAGCTATATAACCTTGGGCAAGTCCCTTAAATCGCCTCAAACCTCAGCTCTCTAGTCTTGAAAGCGGGCTAATAGTTGCACACAGCTGAGTTGAAAGTGTTAAAATAGATT